>NC_081415.1:561254286-561291786 GCF_030272615.1 Cryptomeria japonica
AAGGTAGAGAGAGGGAGAGAGGTAGATGGAGGGAGAAAGGGAGAGAAGAGGGTGGGAGAGAAGAAGGGATATGGAGGAAGGGAGAGGGAGAGTAGGGTGGAGGGGAGAGAGAGAGAGAGAGAGAGAGAGAGAGAGAGAGAGAGAGAGAGAGAGAGAGAGAGAGAGAGAGAGAGAGGACACCATATGACCTCTAATGACACCTAAGGGGTCATATGGTGGGCTAATAAAATGATATATTAAATTTAAAGTTATGAATAGAACATCATACAATGAGACTCCAAGTGAACAAACAACGAGGCTTCGCTAAAAAGCAAGTGTAACCACTTGACCTAACCCTAAGAGTACTGCCTAAGTTCTAAAACATATGATGCTATTAAATTTCTAAGGTTATAAGACTGATCTTGATTGTGACTATAGGAATTACACACTTGATTTCTTTCATGGGTATGTGCCGTTCCAAGTTGTTTGACAAGTGATGATCATCATATACTACCACTACCATGCATACAACAAACTTTAATTTCTTTAGGTAACAGGCGTTGTGTAACAACATGGGAACTCTCACATACCCACCACTATCATTCTCCAGGACATCATCTATGTTACTCTCCCTCTTTCTCTTCCTACCCGTTGTTTCCTTCTGAAAAACATATTGCAGGTACTCTGACTCATCATGTTGCTTTGTTGACACTATTTTCCACATCTTCTTTTCTTATTAAAAACACATTCGAGAAGAATATTGGTGCAGGTTTCCTTGTTTGTCACGGTAATACACCAGTGGTTCAATTTCAAACCCTATTCCTCCTATTCAATATACACACACAAATCCATTAGTCAACGAGACTCCAAGCAAACAAACAATGAGGCTTCACTGAAAAGCAAGTGTAAGAGCTTTACCTAACCCTAAGAGTACTGCCTAAGTTCTAAAACATATGATGCTATAAAATTTGCAAGGTTATAAGACTGATCTTGATTGTGACTATAGGAATTACACACTTGATTTCTTTCATGGGTATGTACTGTTCCAAGCTATTTGACAAGTGATGATCATCATATACTACCACTGCCATGCATACAAAAAACTTTAATTTCTTTAGGTGATAGGCATTGTGTAACAACATGGGAACTCTCACATACGCACCACTATCATTCTCTAGGACATCATCTATGTTACTCTCCCTCTTTCTCTTCCTACCTGTTGTTTCCTTCTAAAAAACATATTGTAGGTACTCTGACTCATCATTTTGCTTTGTTGACACTATTTTCAACATCTGCTCTTCTCATTAAAAACACATTTGAGAAGAATATTGCTGCAGGTTTCCTTGATTGTCACGGCAATACACCCATGGTTTAATTTCAAACCCTATTCCTCCTATTCAATATATACACAAATCCATTAGTCAATTTTCTTAGGAGAGCATACATGATAAAAATCAAAGAGGAAGTTGCAGATAAGAAATAAATTCACTTACTACTATAGAAGTGTAGACACCGTTGCAGTGGGGTATGGAGGGAGGGAGGGAGAGAAGAAGAGAAAGAGGGATGGGGTATGGAGGAAGGGAGAAGGGGAGAGAGTGAGAGAGAGAGGGATGGGGTATGGAGGAAGGGATAAGTAGAGAGAGGGAGGGATGGGGTATGGAGGAAGGGAGAAGGGAAGAGAGGGGGGGGAGAGAGAGAGGGATGGGGTATGGAGGAAGGGAGAAGGAGAGAGAGAGAGAGAGAGAGAGAGAGAGAGAGAGAGAGAGAGAGAGAGAGAGAGAGAGAGAGAGGCACCTTGTATGCATTTGAGAGGGGGAGGCAATACACTTACATGTGTATATATATATATATATAAATATTATAAATTATATGTATATACCCATATTATATATACAATATCATATTATATATAGAATATCATATTATACAATAGCGCATACATGTTGTTTATAGTAAAAAGAGTGCATATGCGTTGTTTATAGTAAAAAGAGCGCGTACGCGCTGCTTACACCATAAGTACCCTGCATGTGCTTTTTAAACCATAAGTACCTCGTATGCGCTTTTGACTATTTAGGCTTGGAAATAGGGTTGGATGACAAAGCTATGGTTTGGAAGTTTGATTTCCCTCCATTTCTCTCATTTTTGATGTGTTTTATTTTATCAACTTGGTTTATCGACTTTGTCATCATCAGGTTTACACTTCATCAAGTGGGTATTTCTAAAATTGCCACCATATTTTCACCCATCTTTTGAGCTTTCTAACCATACTATTTTTTTTTAATTTGAACAACAATAACATATTATTATTGAATTTCTTTTACCAGTGTCTCCATAGTTCTCACATACATAGGTGCACCATTTTTTGAATAACTTTTGATATACTTAACCAAATTTTAAAAACTTTATATATTATTGTAGTGCACTTGATTCTTTACAGTTTAAAAAAAATAATTGTATTTTCGATTTGTTTAGTGCAACTTATGCTTCACGCATGAACAAGTACCTAATTTCAGGATGTGCTTGATTGGAAAAATCATTTTAAAAAAATACTCAACAAAAAATTACAAAAAAATACACATCTTCTAGTGCTCACTCTTAACTATCTTTTTGCCAAAGGATTTGTCAAAATACTAAATCTAACTATGACTTTTTTGATGCACACGTCAGACACTATGTTATGTTTTTCAGAAAAAATCAAGGTCATTTTTTCATACGTGAAGAATTTGGCCCCCTTAATCTTATCCAATTTTGAAAAAGTTTAGTAGTTTGGAAACTATATTTAGAGTACTACAATATTTGTTTTTTTATTATCTTCATATCTTAAGTGGATAACTTTCAAATTTTGCCTCCAAGTTCAGGTTCACCTGATTTCAGAAAAAAATTGTCCACTTAAACCCCCCTTTTTTACCACCATCTTTGTGCACTTACCCATAAGAAGAATGCAAAAACTCTCTACTGTAGCACAAAGTCTAATCATATTAGATAAACTGTTCAGAAGTTTCCATACTCAAAATTAAACAACATATTCTACTTGTCTTTGAGAAAAGAACACAAAGTCTACTTTTCTAAATCCCCCCCCCCCCCAATCTACTTTCTAACTCTTTATATCTAAAACCCCTTTTTACCATTTCCAAGAAACAGTTCCTTCTAGAATAACAGTCTTGAAAATGACTGTTTTAAATATGATTGTAGATAAAATAAAAAAACCAGAAAGTGACATTATTAACACTAAATCCCATACTATAAACAACTATCAACTTCATACTTCTTCATCATGCACTGGGTTCTGACCAACAATTTGATTGTCGATCATCTTAGCTTTCATTTCTTCTTCGATAAACACCCAGAGAACTATTGAAAATTTGTCCTCAGCCTCTATGAGTTCCTAGGTGAGGTTGGTCAAGTCAAAGAGGATGTCATCTTACATATGCCCAACATCTAGTTGTATCATGGGACATTTTCCTTTCAGCACCATCTTCTTTATTGTGTGAAAACTTAGTTACCAGGGTCTCTTCCTGCATTTATCTCCTGGTGGAGACATTCTTCGTGATTTTTGGCTTGTCTAGCAATCTTTCCCAATAAGATGAATTCCTTTCTATGCTCTAAAAAATTAGTTCGCCATTTCCATGAAAGAGCATGCAGCCCTTGGATAATATTCCCTTGTTCGCTTTTCAACCAATTTATGTCTGGATTATCAAATGGCAATTGGTTATCATGAGGCAAAACCATTCTGAGAGAAGAAGTTCATGATGGCATGTGTTACTTTGGTCAATTTCAAAGGGTAGCGCATTAAATTTGGCCTACAAAGATGATAACATCAAATGCAATTATTTATGCCACCACTTTTCACATGCCTTAAGCCGTTTAATCAACTATAAAAAGGTACTAGATAATCTCCAATTGATTTGCTTCTTGGAATTTGTGCATTGTATGAAAAACTAAGTTGGAAACATGTGAACAAAAGATTTGATTTCTCCAATAGCTCGACATTAGCCCATAAGAGAATATCAGATATTGGGAAGAAAAAGGAAATGGGACAAATTGAAGGCTTCTAACTACCACTCGATAGGTATCATTCTTCCTTCAGTATCATGACATCAGATGAAAATAGAACTTGGGAACTCTGAAGTATAGTTCCAATACGCTAGGTTTTTTCAATAAGGAAAGAGAGATACAAGGAAAAGACCACCTATTAATAGGGACCGTAGGTATTTTTGAAAAATAAAAATGGGAGGGTAACAAAGATATAAGGGTTGAATGCATGTCCCAAATTCTATAGAGTTAAAACTTAAGAAAGTTAGCATGGAAGGAAGTTCAATCTGCACCATACTTAGGTCACCCAAGAGTAACAAAACTCCTAGTAGATGTGAAACACCTATACTTGTGGAAAGGAATGGAGGGTGATGCTGCAAGGCTTCTAGAAATTTATTTTGAATGCCTAAGAGTTAAGGCTAGACATCATCACCTTGTAGGACAATTGTACCCTTATGACATTCCGGATTGGAAATGGAAAGTTATTAGTATGGAATTTTTTCAAGGTCTTCCTATGTCTCAGAACAAACATAATTCTACCCTAGTGGTGGTGGACAAGCTCACCAATGTAGCAAATTTTTTTCTAGGAAACCAAACCGATGGAGTGCATGTTATAGCTTGCAAGTTTGTGCAAGAAGTTTTTATATTGCATAGAATTTTAGAGAAGATTATCTATGATAGACATGCACAAAGACATCAAGGTTTTGACAAACCTTATTTTTGGCTCTTGGAACTCAACTTAACATTAGCTCAACCTATCATTCTGAAATAGATGGTCAAATAGAAAGGGTAAATCAAATCCTAGAACATCTGTTACAAATGTATTGTATGGATCAACGATATAAGTTATCAAAAATATGTAAAGAAATCAAACTCATAGCCTCATCAAGCTTGTATTTGTGCAAAAAAACCTCATACTTCCTATTGAAATGATGTTGAGTATCACCCAAATATATGATAAACCCTTAGATAATAGTAATTTTTACACGTGTTTTCCATGTGTGATAATTATGAGGAGCGAGGAGCACAAATGTATTAGAATATGTTATTAGAAAAATAAAAAAATGTTAGATAAAAATAGATAATGTACAACAATTTTATGCCTTATAACCTCCCAAATATGAATGAAGACTAAAAGTGTAGCCCCTAATAAAATATTAGCCACCAATTTCAATAATTTATCTAAGAAATGAGCTAAAGTACATTAAATGATGTCAAATAAAAATTCTATACTTGATAAGAAATATTGTAGAACATATCTAGATAGAACTATATATATGTTAGAATACATTTTCAACACCAATAAGAAGTCTCAAAATATACACGATGTGTGAAAGATGTGGCTTGTTGCCAAATGTAAGAAAAGTTGGGCTTTAAACCACAAAATATTCACCTATACAAAAATATAAAAAATCACTACAAGGTAGAGTACGACCAAAGGGTTTGGACCTCTATGACCTTAAACTATAGGTAATACACTAATCTCTAATATGAAAAGGGTTTCAAACGTCTCTAGGAAATGCTAACTTGATCCCTATCCTTCTATAATGCCAATATGTACCATGTCCAATATTGCACCCCTTAACTAATGAAAAACTACCAATCTTATAGATTTTATAGTTGATGATGCAAGTAAATATTTCCTAAAAGATTATGATATGCAATCCTATTTTATTCTAGGTATATAGACTATACAACTATACAAATTTTATGGATTTTTCTACCACATATCTACCAAACCCTACAAAATAATGGTTAAAATATTTCTTGCACAAAAACCTATCAAAATTAATATCAATTTATAGGTTCTTTTGCCTTTTGAACTCAATGGTAAGGTAAGTTCTAGATCAAGATACTCTCATCAAAATTTATTCATTGTCTCTCCAAAAATGATAAGAGGCCTATATGAAAAGCTTTGATACTATGTAAAAATCACACAATAGACTTAAGGAGCCAAGACCAACTTAAAAAAAAAACCTTCCATGATAAAGTAGCAAGAATTAAATTATAGATTTCTAAGGTCATACAATACATATAAGATATAATAGCATAATAATGTAAAAGAGACAACTTTCTTATATACCAGAAAGGTGAGGGATCACACAACATAGGGTTATGACTTGAGTGGTATAATCATATTATATGAAACATAGAAAGAAAATAACCTAAATGCTTCCTCGGTGAACTTAACTAGGTGTGAATGGACCCAATAGGGAAATTAGTTCTAGGTAATAATCTTGTTCACACAAATAATTGCATTTTTTTATAGTTTTAACCTTCTCCTACTAATTTATTAGGGTGTTAATGATGGAACCATAATTTTAACAAAAGAGGGACTCCATATCAAAGATCTAGGAATATTCTTTTTGATATTGTATTATATGGTTGTGTCAATGGTAAGAAGATGATTAGAACTTAGTATAATGGATCATAGATTAGTGTGATAAGTTATAACATGGTGTGATAGATTTCAACATATCAAACAAAACAAAAATATTAATCATCATTTATACATATCTCTCTCTCATACATATATTCTCACTATATAATCCTCTATTGAACATTATTTCTTACTTATATAACCTTTCACAAAGACTCTAAAATATCCTTTTTCTCACAAATTTTCCTTTCCCTTTATGTTATGTATTCTTATATTATAACTTACTTAGAGATGTTTAGGTGTATTTTATCCATATAAAGTTCCTTAAATGATCCAAATGACATAGGAAAAGGTTGTGCAATATCATTCAATCTCTTGTATCCCTTTACTATGTGTTTAGTGCTAATATGTTATACCAAAAGTCCATTAATGTTATGTGTGGTATTGCACACTCTTCTTCTATGTATTTATAGGATGTGTCCAACTCTTCTCATATGATTTTACAAACTATTAGTGATGTAAGTGATGATTATATTTACTCACCACAAGCCCTTTGTAGCACCAATAAGGATTGTATTCACTCATATCTCCTCTCAACATGCATGATCATAAATTTTTTATATGGTTCAACTTTGATTTGGAATTATTTCATTGAATATATTAGTTTCATAACATGTTATTAATTAGTATGTTAATTTGGATTAATCTTGAAATCCCCCAAGGGAACTAATCGAGACATAATCTTCCTTAACCACTTATTTTGTAGCATTTCCACTCATAAAGTGAAGTTGAAGGTCAATTTTAGAACTTTAATTTTGTAGGTTCCAAGGAAAGTTGATAGATGTAAAGTACCCACCAATGACTAATGAAGCCTTTATAGAAGATTGAAGTGATAGCTTAACATGTTCAAGACTATGGTAAGAGGTCAAGCCTATCTAGCAATCTACCACTTGTAGATTTAAGACATTTATAAAGGTCGATTTTAGAATTTCAATTTTGTAGGTTTCAAGAAAAGTTGATAGATGTGAAGTACCCATCAATGACTAATGAGGCCTTTATAGAAGATTGAAGTGATAGCTTAACAGGTTCAAGACTATGGTAAGAGGTCAAGCCTACCTAGAAATCTACCACTTGTAGATTTAAGGCATTAAACAACTCACTCTATGCCCTACACTACTCTTGTTTTCATTTCAAAGGCTCCTTTTTAACCAATCCCATCTACCCGATGCTAGTAAGGGGGAATGGAGGATCCATGGACAAACATCTGGAGTAATAGCAATATGAGACAGGCTTCAAAAGGACACACCTACAAGTATAGAGGACACTGTAACTAAAAGCATGTAAGACACCATTATTTGCATAAGACATCCACAAGTTTTTAGACAAAACTGTGATTTTTTTTCAGGAAAATGGAACTTTTACTATGTATGAAAGTTGTAAATTGTAACCCTAAATGTGAACTTGAAAGATAGATCTAGTAGAGATTATGCGTCAGGTAGATTGTATCCATCGTTACCGGCATCTGAAGGAACGTACGTGGTACGTATGAATCCATTGTAATACAACTATAGTAAAAAAATTCAAACATTCATACTTATCTTCATTCTGATAATGTTTCAGAAATGATAATGTTAAAAATTAATACGCAATTATATCCAAAAGCTCCCCTCGTGTGAAAGAATCATGTTGGTTTAGCTGCTGTTAAAACTGCTGCAAAATCTACGCAGCTCTCGCCAATAGTTTCTTATCTTGGCTTTAGATTCATATATCTTGAACTACAATCCTATTGTCTTACGTCTCCAAATATATCAAGTGAGATATGAGAGCATTAGGGTTTCAGTTTGCTGCTAATGGGTTTACATGGTGGGGTAGATCTGTGGAGTTTTGTGTATGGGAGGGAACAACATGATGTGGATGAAAAAGATGGGCGGGGAGCCATTTTTATCCCCACTAGATAGCTTGCAAGGACATGGGTTAAGGAGTATACGTAAGTGATGCCCTAGGATTCTTATCCATCAACCTCCTAGTTGTGCATCTAGGGTTTTAGGAAAATGATAGAATCATTTTGGGTTAGGAAGAAAGGAACCTTTCATTTTCTTTTCATTATATTTATGATAATTTGGGTATGATATTATATGTATATAAATTGTTTATTATTAAAAATCTTAGTAATATGATATGATGATATAAATTGAATAGAAAATTGTTAAAAATAGTTAGTTAATATAGTATGTAGAAAAATATCAATTCATATGTTTAATTCTAAGTCTTATTTAATATTTGTCATTAATATTATTACAATAATTTAAAATTATTTATTTATCACTTGATTATTAAGTGGAAAAAGAGATAATCATGAATAATTTACTGATATGAATTAGGATACATCTACATCAAAGTCTTAAGATTAGAATAATATGAATACACTTATACAACTTCAAGATATAAAAGTATGTGTTAGGATTAAGGTGATATTGATCTTGTAATATTAAGACATTTTTCATCTGTCTCCATGTTTGGAATGGGTTGGATGGCTAGGGGACATGCGAGGCTAAATATTTAATATTTATTATTCTATGACAAATTGTAATTGCATTCATAGAGGTGGACACATGTTTGATGGTCGTTACAAAACATCTTAAAAGAATATTTTATTTTGCCATCCACTAGGGGAGTGGGGTACAAGAGCATTTGCATGTCAATAAAAGTTGATTGTTTTTATTTGCATGTCTTTGGGACACCCAAGAGTGCATGTTGTTGCATGTCCTATTTTGTAGTTGTCAAAGAGTTATGGAGCACCTAAAATTGATCAATTATGATTGGCTATGGGTTAAAAGCCCATGTGAGAGCCATATAAGGTTAATTATTATTTAATAATGTTTATTATTTTTGATTAGATAAAAATGGGAGAGGTTTGAACCTTTACATAGCATCCATAGTGAAACTAGGGGTATTAGGAGGAGTGAGGGCACCCAACAAAAAAAGAACCAATTGATAAAAATGAACCAAAACTAGCTAACGACTAGAAATAGATAGCAATGGAGAACTAAACTAGAAACCAAAAGACACCTAAAAGGAATCAATAACACCCAACAAAGACATGAACCAATGGTCTACCTGGTGGGGGTCTTTTGAACTTGCCAATCCTGGCTAAGCACTTTCACCTTCTTAGAGAAATAAATTTTTTTGTTAGAGCCTTTACCCGAAGAGATAGTTAGGGACTGTAGAGTAGCCTTGACCCTGTAAACAGTATGCTTCGATGTAGAGGTAGAAGACGATTCCATGTGTCTCTTCTTCACATACCTTCTATCAATCTCCTCTTGGATGGCTATTAGAAAACTAGAACTTTTTCTAGCCATTTCTGTGTCAAGGGCCACCATCTTGTCCAGATTTCTCTTGAGAGTCTCCTAGTTACTCTGAAGCTCCACAATGACCCTCGCCATCTACTTCCTACCATCCTCCTATTCCACCTTTTCACTAAGAGCCTTAACTTCCTACTCCATCAAGTCTCACTTCTCAAGCTTCTTTTCCAAGTCATTGGCCACCACCTAAATTTTTTTATCTTTTTCTTCATTCACCCAACTAGAGGTTCTAGTGTTAGCCTCAACCAATGCTTTCAACCTATTGATTTTTTTCTTAGCAACATTATGCTAGGCAAGGAGCTATTGAATAATGGCTTCCTCTCTATTGTATGCACCGCACGATTCATTAATCTTTTGTTTCTAAATTTTCTAAATCCCACTTCTATGTGGAATTAGCAAGGGAGGGAGGAGGGGAGCCCCAGAAGGTGTAAGGGGCAACAAAGTTCACATTAAGTTTTTCTAGGCTTCACTCAAAGCTCATGGTCCAAGAAGAATTAGAGTCCTTGGAAGTAATTTACTCTACATCGGGCTCTTTGAAAATAATTTGTTTGAAGGTTAATTTTTAGCAAAACAATTAAGGTTAATTTGGGTAGGTTTCCCTTTAGAATTAGGGGTTGTCTTTGCACTAGGGCCATCCTCGCTATTTTTAGGATTCTAAGAAGTTACACAACTAGAGTGGGGTTAGGGAGACGACTAGAAGACTTAATGGAGGGCTCGCTAGTAGGGGTCATAGCCAAGTAAAAATAATATAGCCTCAATATTAGCTCGTGGTGCAAAGGGAGAACATTCTTGGATTTAGCAACAACATTAGATTGGTAAATGGGGGAGGAAATCCAGTAAGGGAAGTTGATTTTCACACCATAGCTGAGTTGATTAAGTATTGGGAAGAGTTGGAACTGAAAAAGTTTGAATATTACATCTAGAGTAATGTATTTCACTGAGAGTAGTTTGACCTCCTTCCAAACATGGGGAAGATCTTCTTGTTTAAAGCCACTTTGCATACAAGCAACTTTTTCACCCATCTTTTTGAACCTCTTTAACTTGGCTTAATAGTTCTCCTTTTGCTTCTTAGGGAAGGTCTCCCCTAATAAGACTAGTCATGGCAACAATAGACTCCATAGACATCATAAAAAACCCTCCCTCAACTTTAACTTCACCCTAATTCCAGGAGTGAGCAAACTTCTTTGAGAGAGAAGGGTCAAAACCCTTCATGTCCTCACTATAAGATGCCAAGTTACCTCTTTCAATCATTAGGCAAAGGATTTCATTCTACTTAAAATTGTCACACTTATCTGGCTTAGCCTAGATGAGATCACCCCCCATATTAAAATTGTTCATAGAGAACTGATAATAGTGACCGAGAAAGGGTTTCTAAAACCAGCTTTAGGAAGATATTGGCAAAATGGAGTATTAGGAGAAGTGTTTCTTTCAGTAGATTTAATACTTGTCATCTCCAAATAATTAAATGATTGAAGGACAAGATGGACAAGGCAATAAATAAAAAGGTGATCTTTGGATATTTATACATTGTTGGGATTAATGTCTGCTTGTATTTTGACACGAGTATCATTAGGTAATTCATGCATTGTCATTTAGATTTTGAGCTAGTTGGAGAAGGACCCAAGTTAGTTATCCTACATGTATACTTTTTCCCCTCTCTAAGGGTGTGGTTGATTCTTACATAGCCAGAAGTGGCTAGGAAACTTTGGCATTTGGTGATGAGGTCTTTAGTACTCCAACTTGGCATTGCTTTACCTTGAAGCGTTATGATGACATTGTTTGATTCAACCTCTATGATAATTTTTTGATAGCTTTTGTCCTTGACAATAGATATCTCATAAAATGTCACCACCACTTCTAGAAAGCTAGATGTTTGAATTCCAAGGTTAATCACATAGGCCAACCCTAGGTTACCTTTTAGACCCTTGATGACCCTAACCCACCCACCCAATACAGATTCTATTTAGATGACCCATCGAAGTTAAATTTCAACCAACCAGTGTTGGGGTGGACCTTACAATGTTTATTAGTTGTCCATTATGCATGGCGTGCACATTTTTGCATGTGATTTTTGTCTCTTATTTTTGGTTATAAAAAAAAAATTCCCTCTTAAATTTTTGATAAACTGGAGCCAAGATATAGTAGTTTCATATTGAATTATAAGTATCTAGGTGTCATTGACTTGTTTAAAGAATTTTGGTGAAAATTATTCTTGTAAAATTTTCTATAAAGATTAATGATACTTTTTCCCTATTTCTTGTGTGGATTTTTTTGAAAGGATTTCTCCATGTAAATCTAATGTCGCATATGGTATTGTTCTTTTATATGTTTACATTGAATGTGCAATCACTATAAGCATCATATTGGGTTAATCTTGAATCTTTATATTCATAATTTCAATCACTTTGCATAAGTTAATATCATAGTTTAGTTCACCTTGTTTCTCAACATTTTCTATTAGAGTTAATAGCTTTATTGAGAGAGGGACACCTTTCCCTCAAGTGTTGAACGTTTTTTGGATGCACTGGGAGCTTTTGAATTGTGGGTTTTGCAAATGTGTGGAAACGATTATATAACATGGCCACCACCTCTTGTCAAGATATTGAAAAATTCAATAGCACTGGTTATGAGATGTGGAAAGTGAAGATGAAGGATTTCCTTGAAAAGAGATATTAGTGGTTGCTAGTTTCACAAGATATGAAACCATTTGGAATGGTTGATTATTGGAAGAATTTGGAAAAGGACTGCACATGAAACCATTTAGTTATGTCTTGTGGATTTTGTCAATCTAATGTCTCTATTGAATACACTACAATCAAGTTATGGTAAAGGATAGGTAAAATGTGTCAACTTAAAATTTTGTCTAACAAGTTAAATCTTTAAAGATATTTGTATTCCTTAAAGATGAAGGATGGTTATTCTATAGAAAATCTTTTAAATTCAACTTGCATCAATCAATGTTAAAATAGAAGATGGGGATAAGTGTATTTTGTTTCTTTGTTCTTTGCCTGAATCTCAATAACATAAGTGGTGGTTGTGCAAAACCAAAGATGGATAGCTTCATTATGCAATGGTTGTAACTTTGCAATTAGGATTTCAATAACTAAATCCAAGTTAACTAACCACATTAACCATACATTTAAAGGAGGGGGTACATCCAATAGATCTAGCCACAATTTGATTAGAAAAGGGGCTGAGAATACCAATTATATTTACCAATTTTGGTGGGACCTGCTTCTTTCTTAGTTGAAATTTGGATGATAGTTGTGAAATTAGAGTAAAAGTATGAATAATTGAACTAAAATGTCGAAAACAAACTAACATCTGGGAAAAATGAGATATTTAGAACCTATTCCTAGAAGTACAAATTCATCTTGGTCCTCTAAATTCTACTCCGGATGTCAAAATATGAACTTGTTCATCACTATCGACTTTGTTGGAATTATCGAGTACAACACCTGACTTGTTCTTGCACAAAGAAAGAAAGGAAATAGGGTTGTGGTAGGGGTTTTCCTTAGGTTGAACCCCGGTTTAGGAATCAACCTTGAATGAAATAATGTAAATATTGAAATAAATGTTAAGGAGATATACGTTAGATCTGCAATTGTTGATGGTGATACAATTCTCTTTGAATGTAATCACAAATGTTGAATGTAATGGCATGACAAACACATGAACATGAAAAACTCTAATCACATACACATGCTTGCATGAAGATTGATGTAACTTTTCTCTACAATGCTTGAAGGATGAAATGTAGCCTTGAATCTTTGAAAAATGTTGGATGATGAATGCTTCATGACTGCACATGAATAGTATGGATGGGTGAACTCACAATAATGGTTCCCACTTTTTTGCCACTTTTGACATTGAGATGAACATTTTAAAAATAATCTTCAACTTTCGATAACTATAACTTTTAAACTATTAAGAATTTGAAGATGATGTAAATTAGTGGTTTCAAGCATTTTGTGAAGATTTTGAATATATTTTTTTCAAAGTTTTTTGAAGATTTTTTTTTAATTTTCCAATCTCCCTTGAAAAGTAGTTTTTAATAGCAAACTATATGTTTTAAGAGTGATGTGCCTCCCGAAACGTATAATTTTTTTTCTAGAAATGATAAAAACTCAATTCTTTCGAATTTTGGTTTGTAACATCAATATCCAGGGCTTGTTGTTGGTTGTATAGTGATATGTTGAATATTTTTCATTTTATTAAGTTTTGAAGTCTAACTAGTTATAATTTAGACATAGGTTTAGGTTTGACCACATAACTTGTTCTATATATATCGAAATTCAATTTTATTTTTTTTGTTAGAAAGAAGACATCAATACCTAGAACATAGATATTTTTCAGATTTTTTTTGAATTTGTCTTCTATTTTTCCCAATGATTTGAACATAGAAGTTCATGTTCGGTGAAAAAACAATATTTCATAAAATTAAAAAAACAAGAACATAATAAATTCACACTGTAATAAAATTACACTCATTGGAAAGATTGCTCCAAGAACTACCATCTTATGTTTTTGGGTTATCAAGATTCTTTCATTTCAGCCTTGAACTAGAGGTTTGAAGGCCAAAATTTCTCAGAATTCTAAAGAATTTGGGGAGAGATCTCAAAAAAGGTAGTTCGTACGAATAGGAGTTTGAATGAATGGGGTTCAAGTGAAGGGGAGTTCGAGCAAACCCCCCAATATAATTAAAAATCGATAAAAACAATCGTTGAAGGGGTTTCGCTCGAAAAGGTAGGTTCGAGCGAAGTGGGGGTTCGTTTGAACCCGAAAGGGTAGTTCGTATGAATACCCCCAGTTCGAACAAACGCCCTCTGATTTTTTTTTCTCACCATCATGTTTTTCCATCATGGGTGAAAGTGGGAACCATTAGTGTGAACTCATCCGGATGGAGTCTTAGATATAAAATGAATTGATAGGATGTATTTATATAGGGTTCCCTAGGCAATTAGGCTGGCCTCCAATGGTCAAGTATAGCCATGGGGACCAAATACCATCGAGGGGATAGAGAACCTACCCCATTTCAAATTGGGGCCTGTTAAAGGGGGACCGAGGCATTTTGGGGCACCCTAGTCCAAACAAAAGTGCTCCATGCCTTGGTCCTCTAGCAAATAGGACTTGCCAATCAATAAACAGGGAAGGGACCTCCAAGAAGGGGTCCACTCAATGGTGTCCATGACATCAGAGGTTGGAAAAGCGACCAAAACGGACCTAGAGAGGGGATAGAGGTAGGACACACTAAAGTAGGAGCATAGACATGAGGTGTAAATTGGACTAGTTACAATTTATGATGCTACATATTGTTATTTTTCTCTCTGAAAATAAATGAGAAGAAAGGCCATAAATGTTAGCTGCCAAGATGCCTTGCATGTGTTGGATAGGTCTAAAGAAAAAGGGCCTAAAGGTGATATGAAGAAGGATAAGTCTAAAATATATTCTAAGACCCCCATAAAGAGTAGAGTGAAGTTTTCAAGTTATGGAAAAAGAGGACATGTGAAGAAGGAATGGAAAAAAAATAGTGTAGATTCCTCCATGAAAAATTCATCTAATGATGATGATGATGATTTTGATGCTTTCTTTATTTTAGCTAACACTATTAGTATTTATGCCTGCCTTATTACTTTAGGTTGCTCCTACCATATGAATCCTAACAAATATTGGTTTCCTACATGTTTGGCTTAAGACGGGGGAGATTTTTTCCTTGGTGATAACAAGACAAAGAAGCTTGTTAGTAGGGTAGAGGTAAATTGGCATTTTAGTGATTGAAGGATTAAAACTCTTGATCGTGTTTTACATATTCTAGGACTTGAAAATAAATTTACTTTCAATATCCAATTTTAATTATTTTGGAATGTGTTGGAATAACCAAGATCAACTTGTAAAATCAAAAAATCTCCATGACCAATGTGCAAAATGAGAAATATCATAAGTATGTAGTTGAAAATGTACAAAGGAGCTCTATTTATAAAGGTAACCAATAGGAGGTGAGAAGAAAGGAGTGAAACTCTAACTACCCATCCAAGTATACAAAAAGTTTTGGACACTACAGTCAACTTTCAGGACACCTGATGATTGTACATGAGGTGAGACAAAAGTCTAGCTGACCTCTAAGTGAGCCTAAGTGTAGTGTGAATAGGACTTTACGATGCAGGTAAAAGAAAAAATGTTTTCACACTAACACCTCCCTTAAGCAATACTTAGGGAGTAAGTTAATCAATGAAAATATGAGTCTTGATAACATGGCCTCATAAGGTACTCATGTAAAAATAAAAATATCTCATAAATGAAGAGAAGGAGAAAACCCTATGGGGAAAGAATTCCACTTTGAAAGAGATAAAAAGAAGGATAAGACCTCCTACAAATATGTCCATGTAAAACTGAACCTGATAATGAAAATTATTGAAGCTTGTCAAAGATCTAAGCTTTTTCAAAAGATGAACTAGTGTATGCTAGAATCAACGAACCTCTAAACTTGTAGATAGAGAGATAAAACATTATGACATACAATGTTATATGTTGATAAAAGTATAATATATGTACAAGAAATTCTTATAGGCATATAATGTCACATATCTTTAATATAAAAATATATGTACAAAACTACCATATAAACATATAACAAAGGACCCTACTAGAATTAATTCTTCCCATGGAAGGAAAGAGATCATGAGCAACCTTTGAATATTGAGGGGATGGAGAGGCATACAATGATGGTTTCTTTCAAATCTGCTAACTTGACCTCCTGTCTAAACTAGTTTAGAGCTTCACCTAACACAAGAAAAAGTATACACATCTATATATAAATTGAATTTTAAAATGACACATAGCAGAATAATTACTTATTGCAAACTCATAATCTATGTAAAGAATTATTTTCCTCTCTGCATCTTTAAGAGGGGCATGTTCATGATCTAGAGTTGTGAATCCCTACAACAAGCATCAAGATAAAAATTAAAGAATAAATTAATATCATTCAATTTTTTTACTAATAGAAAGATAAAATAATAAATACAATATGAAATTTATTAATCTATCTCACACCTTTGTCAAAGGCATCAAAGATTGTAGTATTGTGAAAATAGCTATCTCTATTGGTGTACAAATGAGACAATGTTTCTAAATTACCAAAATAGTCCTAACATTATTTTACAAGCATTTAATGATAATAAATACTCTAGATTACTGTAGTGTAATATGTATGACTACCTTGACTAATAGGTGCTGATGTTGAAACCCAATATTAACTTGTTCAACATGTAATTTGTGAGTTATTTTATTACCATGCATATAAAGTCCAAATATTCACATGTACTATATTTATTATTTCTTTACTGGTTACATACTAATGGACTTGATATCATTGTGTAGTTGTGAGTTGGAGTGAATGTTCACTCTAATCCTAAAATTTTATCACAATAAATCTAGTAACTTTTAATTTTACATTTCAAAATAAAATATAATTTAAATTTTAACTTGTTCAAATTTACCTATCTATCTTGATGCTAAATGTTTGATTTAGTATCTCATTTTTTAAGACAAACTATTTTGAAATAAAGATTCACCCCACTAATGGAAATTTGCATCTTGATCATTCTCAGATCCATAATCACAGAGAGGCTCATATTTTTGATATAGGTGTGGTGAATGTCAAGATCTGGAAGACTTTCCCATATTACCCTATGTTAGAGGCCTAGTTTTCTCTAAAAGGGTTTGAGTGAGCGAGCTAATGAATCATAGGGTCTCATCCTCAATTCCCTCCTTCATAATGAAAGGGATTGTGAAATTATCACTATTTAGCATAGTGAGGATTCTTGATGACTAGTTTTGGGCATGTTGTGCTCCCACTCTATCTTGTACAAATCCCCTACCTCTATCCTACAACTCTTGCATGTTGATGAAGCTTGGGATCTCATTGAGGACAAAGTTGTAATAGATTTTCCTCAAAAAATACTATAGTACTTTATTGTTATTACATGAAGGATGTTCAAGAACCATTCACTACCTATCATAAAAATAATTCCTTATCCATTGGTGGTGGTATGAATGGATGTGGAACCTCTTGCAATAATCATGTGGTGGTGCATTTGTTTGTAGGTTAGCGAACAATATACACAAGTAAGATTTTAATATTATTAGTTTTATTTCTTCATCCTAGGATAACTTGTTGACATAATATTTTCTTGATTCTACCCTCTTGCTTTACCAAGTGTTAATTTGGCCACTCATGAAATCTATGTTAGAGATGATAGATTCTAGTGAAGTGGTGAGGGTAGACTGATGGGAGGTTGTTCTTGATGGTTTTCTCAACTTTTGAATTATTATCTCAAGTTCTTTCTTGTTGTTTTTTATTTGTGCTAATATATTTTCTGGTGTCACAAGAGGATGTCAAAGAATTTTTAGAGGGGTTTGGTGTGGTTGTTCTTCCCTAGGGTTTTCATGAATTGAGGAATGAGGGTTTTCATCAACTATTGGTGTTCTCAATTCTTGTAAATTTTTAAAAGTTACTCAAAACCATTTCTATATAGGTATTTAATAAAAAAAATAAAAAAATTACCACATAAACCTCAAGGACATTGGCAAAATTTTGGCATCAATTCAATGGTAAATTAGTGGTGAATTGGTGATTTCCCAAATGCGATCACGCCCCTCAAGGGCTGCAAACTATTGTTTTGTAGAATATATGCCAAGTTCAAATGAGCTCAATCTCTTGGTTTTTTTCTCTTTTATGTGAAGAATATCATATTATAATGTGCTCGTATTATGACTTAGATGGGACCAAAAATTAGTGTCAACACTTTTTGCTCCCCCATCTACTTGCATATACCCAAAAGTGGATATGTATGAATAGTTAACAAGAAATGAAAGATGATAATGAACATCATATACATAATATAATAAGTAAAATTATATATATAGTCCACCACGCCAAAGCAATGTCTTCAAGCATTTGAAGTATGATCAAAGAACATCTTCAACATTCTGAAATCCATGAAGAAGAAGCACCAACACCAACTATGCATCCTATCACAATTCCTTAATGAAAGATCTAATGAATCAATGATGAACAGTTAGTACCAAACCGGTACTGAGAGTGGGGGGGGGGGGGTGAATCAGTACTTGATAAAAACACTTTTCTTTGAACTGGTTTGACTGAGAACCCCGCACATTGACTGACAAGCAATAACACCAGTCAAAACCAGATGACTACCAGTTAAGCACAATGACATAAATTGGTAACCCAACTTTCCACACAATCTAACATCTTATTTCCACTTCACCCATATACATACACTAGTAATACTACAACAAAAATGTAAAGACTTACTGGTTCAACATGCTTTACCACTTAATAGAGAATAACAAAGCATCACATGAAAAGCATCACACATAACACACATATTTTTCACATGGAAACCCAACTGGGAAAAACCACGGTGGGGATGAATACCCACAAGCTATTCTCTGAACCCTTTTGAAGTCTTCTCTATTAGGAGCCCAGTCCAGTTAAAGACTTTACAATAGGTTCTGTTAGGAACCAATCCTGCTAGAGATCACCCGGTTAAGGGATGGCTAAAATACCCGGTTAAGAGCTAAACCCTATTAAAGGTTACCTTGTTAGAGGATTTTTAGAACTCAATGATTTTGAGTCACCCTGTTAAAGGATTTTACAACAATCCGGTTAAAGCTACCATGTTAAGGGATTTTCCAACTGTTGAAGTGGTTAGAGGTCAACAGGTATTACAATGATCTAGTAACAACACTCAATGCCAATGCAAATCCATTTTAGTTACTTCCTTCTGCACTCACACTTTCTATCCTTCTGCACTCACACTCTGCAGGTATCTATTCTCTTATCTAGTTTGGGAAGAATCATGTATCTTTGCACTTAGATACGCACACAACATTTGCCAACAACCTCAACATGAAACACAACATCGACCTTATAGGAAACAGATAGGTCGGTAGAATAAACCCTAAACCCTAAACATTTTAGGTTGAGCAATTCAGTCAATTCAATCCTGACCATTGAACACTTTTCTTTGAATACAACAATCTTGAATAGATCTCAAGATGTTCTCCATCGTTCGTTCTTCATTGCTTCTTAGAGGCGATAACCCATCATGCGTTCTCCACCGGTAACAAAGACTTCGCACATTCCTGGGGTAGATAGAATCAATCGCCTTCATGCAAGATCCTTCACATGCACAATGCTGACATGGCAACACGATCTGATCTTCATTACAATGCTAACTCATCGCAGGATGTCATCAGTTGAATCACATAGGCTTGAAACACTTCAACTGGAAACCCTGAAGCTAAGACTACCAACCGGTAGTCATAACCATATTAAACCTTGATAGAAAACATTCCATATATTGGTTCACATTTCAACATACCGCTTCACTTTTTCACATATACCAGTTCACATTTCAACATACTAGTTCACATTTCAGCATATTGGCATCAATGACAACATACAATATCATCATGTCATCATACTCTGCACATATGCCAACAAGATCTGTAGGTAAAGCCTTAAACCAAGGCCGGTAAGGGTTTACCAAAGTGTATGATAGCATCCAATTACCAAACCGATACCAACTGAACAAAACATGCTCATGGAGCATATAACACATGAAATCAAACATACTTCACTTATCTAAACATGCTGAAAGTGTCCAACAGATAGTCTCTTCTTCCGGTAACACTAGATCTTCTACCGGTAACCAAAACTTGTCTGCCGATAACCAACCATAACAACTAGTGTTGAATTCAATGACAAAACATCAATGCAACACATAATCAATTCATCGATAATGCCAAGAATATGTATATGTATGTATATATATATATATATATATAGAGAGAGAGACACATACACACATATACACATATATATACATATACATATATATACACACACATATACATATATATATATATATATACACACACAGACACACATATACATATACATATACATATACATATACACACACATACACACATATACATATACATATACATATACATATACATATACATATACATATACATATACATATACATATACATATACATATACATATTGTAGACACTTAAAATTGTCATGTCTAATTAAATAAATATTTTATTTATTTAATTATCTAAGCTTAATTCTTCTATTAATTAAATAAATCTTTATTTATTTAATTAATTCATTTATCCTCTTCTAGCCTTATTTCTCATTTAAATAAATACATTTATTTATTTAAATTATCCTTTTCCTAAATTAAATAAATATCTTATTTATTTAATTGATCCCACTTCTTCTATTAATTAAATAAATCTTTATTTATTTAATTAATTCATTAGCCTTTTCTACCCATGACACATGCCATTCATCTCTTAATTCATACACTACCTACCCCTTTCATTATTTTATTATTTCTTTTACCTACCCTCTAATCATAGCCGACCTCCTTTTACACCTCTCAATCTTATCCCTCCATTTCATATAGTGTCTTCTATATAAGGAGATGCTTCCTTTATTATCAAACCCTAATCGTTCTATGCATTCTAATCAATCATCCTAATCACTGATCTTAAGGACTTGACTATACTACGATCCTACTTGCAACCACATTCTGTTCTTTGTTGAGCTCTTGTGCACATAAAATCTGAGAGCAAATATATCAAGCAAGATCAATGGAGATAGGAAGAATGGAGATCAAAACCCTATTGGACATGTAATGGTATAATCTTTGTGATTTCATTTGATTTGCACTGTCTTAGGTAATCTTCATATGTTGTGGTGGATCTTTGTTGATTGTTAGGCTAGGGTTTGGTGGTTGAATTCATTTAGCCTTTCAATATTGTTATTATTGTTATCCATTTTCACCATATACATTTTGGCACGCCCGGTGGGACATGGATTTTTCTTAGATCTGTGTTTTTTGCAAATTTTTCTAACCCTATATTGCTATATTGTAAAACAATTTGGAGAATAACCTTGTGCAGCTAGGGTTTTGGACACAAAATCAAGATCTTGGAGAGATTCGATCATATCTCAAAAATGGCTAGGAAATTTTGCACCAAATGTTTTTTGCAGGTTGAAGAAAATATCAGGAGCTCTCAAGCCAAAATTCAGAATTTGTGGAGCACATTTTCATTTTCTCTGAATTTTTTATGATTTTTCATAAAAAATTAATTTTGAGAGAAAATGAGAGAATTTTTTGGATTTTATTACATTTTTGGAAATCTCTCATAATTATACATAGGATCTGTTCTTTGTGATTTTAATTTTGATGCAAAATATTTCCCTAAAAATCGGATCTTTAAAAATTAGGGTTTTTCCTTATTTTGATCAGATCTCACAAACCGATTTTAATTTTGACATCAACTTTTTTGTGCAGGTTAGAAAAAGTATCAGAAAGATTCAGTAAAAATTTCAGATTTTTTTGGATCTATTTTGCATTTTGTATGAAGTTTTTATGATTTTTCATAAAAAATTCATTTTGAGAGAAAATTAGCGAATTTTTTTGATTTTCTTATATTTTTGGAAATATCTCAAAATTATACATAGGATATGTTCTTTTTGATTTTAAATTTGATGCAAAATCATTCCTCAAAAATCAAATCTTTGAAAATTAGGGTTTTGCATTATTTTACTCATATCTCACAAACTGCTTGGATTTGTTGTAGAAAATTTTTTGTGCAAGTTTGGAAGACCATCAAAACTCTCCAGTAAAAATTTCAGATTTTTTGGATCGATTTTGCATTTTATATTAATTTTTTATGATTTTTCATAAAAGATTAATTTTTGGAGCAAATTCGCAAATTTTTTGGATTTTCTTACATTTCTGGAAATCTCTTGAAATTTTACAGGTGGTCTTTTTTAATGATGAATCAGATCTTTGAATTGGTCAACAAAACACATTATTGAAGGCCCCTATTTCACAAAGTCTTTTGGATCTAAAATTTACCTAACTTGTGTGCTTGCAGGAAGGGGTGATTATTTCAAACAATCCAAACTACTAATAAATCTTTGTTGCAGGTCCTTGGCAAGGATTTTTGGATTTTTATTGTGTGCCTTTTTTTCATATACTAGCAAACACTTCAATTGGTGCACTAAAATTGAATCATTGTCTTTTGTGTCTTGAGCAATAGGCTCTTTTTGTTTAATCTTTAGAGGGCCTGTCTTCCCGTGTGGTCATTAGGACTACTAGTGAGAAGAGAACGACCCAAGTGGTAGCAAGGAAAACCCACCTCTTCCGAACCACTATAAACAATTGTATTCATGGTGAAAACTATGGATAACGTGTGCTGATTAGTTCATACCGACACTATGTCTCCCCATAAACCCGTTTGATCAAATTTATTTGATCATTTGTAGGGCGTAACCCCTATCGGCTGGGAGCCTTCTGTATTTACAGAGATGAAAGTGCCACATGTATGGCCACATGAGCGGATGCCCTTACTAGCACCTTTTTGTTTTAGAAGCCCAAATCCTTCTAGTTGTTGGGGTAGGAGGTCGGACCTTTGGTAGCGGCCCACACACATATGATTCTTAGTAGAGATACAAAGTTCACCACGGGGAGTTTTCATGGGGATTGATGCTTGGTTGACCCGAGAAGTGAGTGCCGAGGGTGGAGCCAGTGAGGTTAAGCATGTAAGTATCCGCTCTGAATAGCATAGCCTCAAGGGTAAAACCTCATGTGGGATCAACAACTATTGTCTTGGCCAGCCATAAGAATTGTGCTTGACTTATTTTAAACATTCAAAACATTCAAAACCAAACAGAAAAACATTGTGTCTTTTGTGTTTTCAAGTGTATGCAAAACATTTTTACATCAAACAACACACTTTTCTTGGAGAGTCTAAACACTTGCAAACATTGAGTCCTCAACAACACTGTGTCCTCTTGTCACGGAAAATAGTCAAACATTCAGATTTGGTCACAACCAACAACTTCACAAATTGGAAAAATTTTACAGTCCAACAAACAAGAGCAATCAGTTTCAAAATTCTTGAGCTTCCTAGGTTGTTTCTCCAGGTTTTCATCTAGCATTCAACTTGTCTTTGGGTCTCACAAAATCCATCATTGCTTTACACCTTACATTACATTCACATTTGTCTAAACTTGAGTCAAAAGGTCACTTGTTTGTCCTCACTATACTTTGTCAACACACTATATACAACAACATTTTGCTAAGTGGTCCCTCATCAAGGTCTATCACCTTTGGGTCTCATTTGGTTTTACTTAGAGTCAAGGTCAACTTACCTCATCAAGAGAAACTATCCTCTCTTTGGAAGTCACACCTACTCTACTACATACATACTTGGTCTTACACTTTGGACATTGCAAATACACCTCAGACTCATTTACATTTCATCCAACTCTTGGTCTTCCATACTCTTTCCATTTTTCATCTAGTCTCACACATCTTGGTCAATACCTAGTTCATGGTTGAAACCCGTCTTCAAAAATCTAGGAGAGAAACTAAAGAGGCTCAAGAGTCCGCAAACATGAGTTCTTATGAGTATGACAATGAGATCTTTTTCAATTCTGATCATACTACATTACCTGACATGGATGCCTATAGAAACAATCCAAATGTTGAGAACATGGACACTATAAACAACAATGCTACACAAAATGACAATGTGGACAAATTTTCAGTACATTCAGCAGATGTGGAAGAATCCATTATGAATCCCCATTTCAATCGATTGGTTGAGGAAATAATGAGGAGAGATAGACAATACTTCTTACAAATGATGGCACAAAGTGGAGCCAAGATACCTCATGATTTTGACATGTCTCAAATAATGGAACATAGACCTTTGCAACAACCTCACTCCAATATGGATCAAAGGAGACCTAATAGTGGAGGAAATAGAGGACCACATATGGTACCTGAATCACCATCAGCTTTGCTTCAAAAACCAGAGGTCCCACATACATATGGTCAAGCATATGATACTCACTTTCGCAGACCATTATGGAAGTCTTATGCACAAAATAGATATGGTGTTCCTCAACATGAATCTATACCAAGTGGTCCATATATGCAACATCATTACAGACCTCCTCCATATGAACATGTGTATGATCAATATCATCCATATATGCAACATGCACCTCCTCCAATGGGTACCTCAAACATAGGATATGGTCCAAGAAGTCGATCTCCACCTAAGAGCAATTTGGAGCAACAAATTAGGGACTTACAAAAGAAAATAGAGGACATAAATACACCGAAGCCAACATACACAATGAGAGACATATGTCCTTATCCATTTGACAAGAGCATTCCAATGCCTCCTTTTCCTACACACTTTGTGATGCCTAAATTTGATAAGTATAGAGGAAAAGGGGATCCTAAGGCACACATAAGACAATTTTTCACAGCTTGCATTGAGGTAGCAGCAGAAGAGACATATTTGATGAGATTATTCCCACAAAGCTTAGGCGATCAAGCTATGGAATGGTTCTCCCAACTCCCACCTGGTATTAAGTCATGGGGTGACCTAGCAGAAGCATTTATTCAACATTTCTCCTACAACATAGAGACAGACATATTAGTCACTACTTTGTGCAACACCAAGCAAAAAGAGGGAGAATCTTTTGCATCATTTTTACAAAGATGGAGAAATCTAGCTAGCAGATGCTCTTGTGAGATTCCACAAAAACAAATGGTAGAGATGTTCACCCAAAATGTTAACAAAGAGATTGGTTATGACTTAAGGAAAGCTTGTTTGTCTACCTTCAAGGACGTTATCGAAAAAGGCTTAGCAACAGAAAAGGTCCTAATTGAACAAGGAGTCATTAAGATATTTAAGGAAAACAAAGATGACTTTAAAGGAAAAGACAAGCCAAGATTTTGGAATAAAAACAAGAATACAGTCAATGATGGTGTTGTTGATGCCAACACAGTGCGACCTAAATTCATCTTTTTAGGATCAAGTTCTACAAATAATCAAGTAAATACTCAAACAACTTCCAGATCATGAAGGAAGTACACTCCATTGGGAGAACCACTTGAGTCAGTTTTCAAGAAGCTTGTGGCAAACAAGGTAATCACAATTCCAGATTTTCCTCCATATGAACCAAAGGTCAAACCAAATTGGTGGAATGATGATGAGTATTGTGAATTTCATAAGAGCAAGGGTCATAAGACAGGAAATTGTCATCGACTGAAGAACATCATACAAGATCTCATTGATAGAGGTGACATTGAGATTGAGGGACATTCGTCTAATCAAGAACATGAGATGTTTAAGGAACCATTCCCAAAACATGACAAGGGAAAAGCTAAAGCCACAGAGGATCAAACCAACTATACTAGAGCACCTTACAACTATGATTCAACTATCAATAATATCTCGATGGACAATTACGTCTCTACTATTATCATCAAGGACAAAGCATCTGAGAATTCTACTCAGAGACCCAAGATTGTCCTAAAAGGTGTTGGATCTTCTTCCGAACCTACCTCTGAATGTCATGTTACAAGCCGTCGAGGTAAAATTACTTTGCAAGGTGCTCCAGCTAAAAACACCGCCTCTTCATCAACCAAACCTGAGTATGACCTTGTAGAACAGTTAGGGAATACACCCGCGCTTATTTCAATCCTTGAACTATTACGCATATCTCCCGCACATAAAGCTATTTTTGACAAAATCTTGAGAGACACCGCCGTTCCTACTGATCTGAACATGGACCAGTTTCAAGCCATGGTGGGATACCTTTCCATACCACACTCCCTTACATTCACATAAGCTGATGATGCCTCCGTAAGTCAGCCACATAATGCACCTTTACACATTGAAGCCTTCATACACAAACATCGAATAAAAAGAGTCCTGATAGATGGAGGAGCAGGTCTAAACATTTGCACATTGAGCACAATTAAACAATTGGGATATTCTGATAAAGCTGTGAATTCTATAAACAAAATTACCATCAAGGCATATGATGATGAAGAGCGTTCATCCAAAGGCACAGTCATCTTACCTCTTAGAGTTGGGCTAGTTACAAAGGATGTGGTTTGTCAAGTACTTGACCTTGATCTCACATACAACATATTGCTAGGACGTCCTTGGATTCATGAGATGAGAGCAGTCCCTTCTACATATCATCGATGTATCAAGTTTCCACACAATGGAGTTGAAGTGACCATCAAAGCTGATCCTAACCCATTCATATATTGCAACAATTTGCGACCTAGATCAGAAATAACAATTCCAACTAATCGAGAAGTTGTTCCATCTTCAGCATATGTGGATCTAGAATCATTGAAAGCTTCTACATCCAAACAAGCAGAGATCAAAGAAGAATTCAAGATTAAAGACATGGGATGTGGTGAATATATCTTTCATGTTGACCAACTCCCATTATCTCCTAAGGTATTCTGTCAACAGGAACAACCTACAAACAATTTGCAATGCCAAAGAATTAGGTGTGAACCACCTAGTGTTGTGGCTACTAAGTCCGAATGCAAATCTCCTCTAGTGGTGCAAGCATCTCTTGATATCAATAGTCCTAAGAGTGGTTCCAACGAAGAATCTATTGATCATATTGCCAACCCTCTTGAGAACTCACATAGCCTTACTATTTCATCCACTCCTTCCATTTCCACTCCACTTCTAGACTTGGATCAACAAGAATTACAAAAGCCCTTACTCATTGGGGATCAAAAATCAAGCTTTGAAAAGAAAAATCTAAAAGTAAAAAATAAAGAAAAGTCCTTTAGTCCAAATCAAAATCAAAAGCTACTGGACTCTGCAAAAATCAAAGTCAAGGATAAAAATCCTATGAAGCAAAAAGAGAAAGAGTTGATCTCCCCTAATATCAAAATAACTGGGGGCAAAATTTCTAAAATTTCAAGTCAAAATGCATACTTGTTGATCCTAAGTCTCCATCATGCTATCCTACTTTCACTTCTTTTCACTATCATAAGCCTTCATCACTCATCCACTTGTTCCACACATCCTTTACCTTCTAGCGATACATCATGGACCTTTAATGGAGCTTACTCAAAGGACTTTGTTATCAAGGATGCCCAAACTTCTTCAGGTGACACGCATACGGGCCTGTGTAGTCCACACACTAGTAATCCTATCTCAGTTCCTTCATCAAGGAAGACAGACACTCAAGCTACACATCATTCAATCAAGGAACAATGCAGCTACAATCACAAGGTCAAGCCTTGCACATTTGAGGTAGGTGAATTAGTTCTTAGAGAAAACCCTAAAAATCAACAAGATAGACAGAAGAAGGGCAAGTTCAAACCAAACTGGCTTGGTCCTTATATCATTACAGCAGCATATAGCCTTTCAATATTGTTATTATTGTTATCCATTTTCACCATATACACATATACATACATACATATATATATATATACATATACATACATATATACATATACCTACATATCTATATATACACACATATACACACATATACACACACACATATATACACATATATATACACATATATGCATATATATACATATATAGATACATACTTATATATATGTACATATATATATATATATTGTTGGCATTATGGATGAATTGATTATGTGTTGCATTGATATTTTGTCATTGATGTCAACACTTGTTTTTATGGTTGGTTACAGACAGACAAGTTTTGGTTACCGGTAGAAGATCTAGTGTTACCGACATAAGAGACTATCTATTGGACACTTCCGACATGTTTAGATAAGTAAAGTATGTTTGATTTCATATGTTATATGCCCCATGAGCATGTTTTGGTCAGCTTGGTAATTGGATGCTATCATATACTCTAGTAAACCCTTACCAACACTGGTTTAAGGCTTTACCGACAGAGCTTTCATTAAGGAATCATGACAGGATGCATAGTTGATGTTGGTGCTTCTTCTTCATGGATTTTAGGATGCTGAAGATGTTCTTTGACCGTGCTTCAAATGCTTGAAGATATTTCTTTGGCATGGTGGACCCAGAATAAGTTTGGTACCTATCTAGGTTATGGACCAGTATCATGCTAACGTGTACTCTACACATTACCAGGATGACTCAAGATGATTTATGGTTTTGTTATTATTATTTTGGTCTTAAGACAACATGAAATATCATTGTAATATGGAATTATGTAATGATCTTATTGTAATATCTTTAGGTGGCCAAACTAATCGGTTTAGGCCTTAGGGTTTGTATAAATAAGAGGTAGAAACTCTTTGTAAAGTATCATGGTTATTGGAAAGGTCATGGTCAAGAAATGTAATGTGAAAATATCGTAATATCATTTAGGAAGAGGAGTTGGTCAATCATTGGTGATCAAATTGGATTCAGAAGAGGATTCAGTCCTCCGACATTGAGCTTAATCAAGATTGTAATCAGGCATGGTAGATGCTATTTCTAGCAGTTTACTCTATTGTATTTTTGTCCATTTATCTTGAGATGGTTGTACCCTCTCCGTAGTCAATGAGACTCTTTTGTAATGAGCAGTATGCAATAGGAAGTGTGCCTTCCTGTAAGTGCAGGCCCCTCATTTTAACACATACTTTCTGCAGAAGTATCATCTAACTATGGGTAGGCTTCCCACCATGGTTTTTCTGTTTCTGGTTTTCCCACATACAACTCATGGTGCTATGTGGTATGATTTCTTTGCATTGATTATCTAATTAATTGTTAAGTTGTATTGTTTATCTTTCTCTACCGACATCTGTATATGCTTTACCGATACTTGGTTTGTTTAAGGTTTTATTGTGGATTAAAAGTTATAATCTGTTAACAACTGATTCTCCCCCCCCCCCCCCCCCTCTTAGTTGTTCACCAGTTATCCTAAAAACTGGTATCAGAGATTTGGTCCTTTTTTGCAGATGCTTAACCACTTGAGGTAGATCCTATGGCAACTAATCCATCGACAACTATTTTCAGAAGAGAAATCCCTAAGGTTGATGGAACAAATTATGAGATATGGAAAATTCGAATGGAGACTCATCTTAGATGTCCTGGCAAGGATATTTGGGAGATCACTGAGAAAGGATACACACCATATGATCCAACATCTAGCAATCCTTCCCCTACAGACCTGGATAAGAATATTGAAAATGATTGTAGAGCTAGAGAAGCCCTCTTGTGTGCACTTACTAATCAACAGATTATGGGATTGACTGACATATCATCGACAAAAGTTATGTGGGAGAAACTGCAAACTTTGAATGAAGGTGATCCTACTATCAAAATTGCTAAACTTGATGGTTACCAGGTAAGATATGAAAAACCTGAAAATGGAAGATAATGAAAGAGTTGTTGTGTTTATGGAAAGAGTAAATGAGATTGTTATGGGAATTCAATATTGTGGAGGATTTCTAAGTGAAGATGAAATAGTTTCCAAAGTCTTGAGAGCCCTTCCACCGACTTACAAGATGAAGGCAACTACAATTAATGAGTTAAGAACAATGGCAAACACCTCAGTCAATAGAGACATTCTGATTGGGAAATTATCTGCTTTTGAGCTTGAAGAATTTGGATCTTCTGGAGCAGTAAAATTTGAACCTACTTTTCATACACCATCATCAACATCTACTGGCAAAAGTGATTGGAAAGTCGTATACGCAAAAGAATTGGAAGACATGAGGAAAGAAGATGAAGAAATTGAGCAACTTGAAGCCTTATTTGCTAGAAGAATACCTAAAGGACCAACTGGAAGTAAGTATGAAGGAAAAACACCTTTTATATGTTTTGCATGTAATAAGATTGGTCATTTTACATCTAGATGTGTTAAAAGGAATGCAAGGTTTGAGGAAAGAGTTAAGAAATCTTTTAAGCCTACTAGAACATATATAGATTCAAGAAGAGTAAACAATGCTACATAGCAGATGAGGAAGGAGTAACTGATGACTTTGGAGATGAATCGACAGAAGACTCTGCTAGTGGATCTGGAAATGGAAAGGAATGGGTGTTCTATTCTTTGAAGGAAGGTGAACTAGAACTGGCTATCAAGAAAGAAGAAAAAGCCCTGGCAGCAAAAGTTGAAGATAAGGATGAATGGGTAATTGATAGTGGATGCTCACATCATATGATTGGAGATAAAGGGAAATTTCTATCCCTACAAGAATACAATGGCGGTCAAGTCAGATTTGGAGATGACAAGACATGTATGATCAAAGGTAGAGATATTATTTCTTTGGATGGCAAGCATAATACTGATAATATTTATTATGTAGAAGGTTTAAGGAAAAATATTTTGAGTGTTGGTCAATTGGTTGATAAGGGTTTTCAACTTCAATTTAAAGATAGAAAATGCAAAATCATTAACAAGACTGGTTTGGAGATTGCAACCGGTATTCAGACAGGAAGTAATATCTTTCACTTGAACATTGGTAATAAGACATGTTTGATTGCTCATATTGATGAGAGTTGGATATGGCATAAGAGGTTGTGTCATGTCAATTTTGATTGTATTGTTAAGATCAGTTCAACTAAGGAAGTTAGAGATATATCTAAGATTATGAAGCCTCATAATCCAATATGTAAGGAATGACAATTGGGTAAGCAAGTTAGAAGTTATTTTAAAAGAATACATGATAAATCTAATGATGTACTTGATTTGATTCACACTGACTTATGTGGTCCAGCAAGGACTAGAAGCTTTCAAGGTGATAGGTATTTCATGTTGATTATTGATGAATATTCTAAAATGATGTGGGTGACTTTTCTAAGGGAGAAGTCCGAAGCTTTTGAGAAATTCAAGATCTTTAAAGTGAAGGTTGAAACTGAAAATGGATTGGAAATCAAATGTCTAAGATTAGATCATGGTGTTGAGCTCACTTCTCATGAATTTAATAGTTATTGTGAGATAAATGGAATCAGGAGACAATTTTCTGCACCTAGGACTCCTCAAAAAAATGGAGTAGATGAAAGAAAGAACAAAACCATTTTGGATGTAGCTAGATCTATGGTGATGGAAGCCAAATTGCCTCATATCTATTGGGGAGAAGCAGTGAGTACAATAGTCTACACATTCAACATAGTTCACATCAAAGGTGAAACCGGTAAGACCCCTTATGAACTATGGTTTGGAAATACACCTACTATTAAGTATTTGAGAATTTTTGGAAGTAAATGCTATATCAGAAGGGATGATTCAATTGGAAAGTTTGATCCTAGATGTGATGAAGGGATATTTATTAGTTATTCAATTCAGAGAAAATCATATAGATGTTATAACAAAAGATTGCAGAAAATTGTGCAGAGTACTAATGTGAAAGTGGATGAACATTACATAAATCATTTTATATCATATGATAGGGAACTGGTAGTGTAAATGATCATAACTGAACTGAAAATGCATCAACTAGTACAGGAAGCTGAGATAGCTACATCGACACAATCCAAAAATTCAACTGTGACTGATGATCAGAGTAGTGAACCTGAAGTTCGAAAGACACCTAGGTATGTAAGATTAAATCATTCTAAAGATCAAATTATTGGAGGAAGAAACAACGGAGTTATGACAAGAAGAAAACTGGCAATTGAAGGGGTATGTCTTATTTCTCAAGTTGAACCGACAACTATTATTGAAGCTTGTAAGGATAAACATTGGTTAAAGGCTATGGAAGATGAATTAGATCAAATAGAGAAGAATGAAACTTGGTCTTTAGTTTCTCGGCTTAAAAATAAGAATGTAATTGGAACTAAATGGGTTTTTAGGAATAAACTGAATGAGGATGGTCAAGTTATAAGGAACAAGGCTAGATTGGTTTGTAAAGAATATTCTCAAATGAAAGGAATTGATTATGGTGAGACATTTGCACCTGTGGCTAGAATTGAAGTTGTTAGACTATTTCTTGCCTATGCATCCTATAAGAACTATAAGGTTTATCAAATGGATGTTAAATGTGCATTTTTGAATGGTGAGCTTGAGGAATAAGTTTATATTGAGCAACTTGATGGATTTTCACTGATAGATGAGAAAGATATGGTTTGTAGATTGAAGAAAGCTTTATATGGATTGAAATAGGCTCCTAGAGCTTGGTATGCAAGGTTGGATAAATATCTTTTGAAGCTTGGTTTTACTAAAGGCAATGCTGATAGTAATCTATATTATAAGATAACTGATAATGGTATTTTGATTATTGAAGTTTTTGTTGATGATATCATTTTTGGAGGAGAAGATAAACTGTGCATGGAATTTGTTAACAACATGAAAATTGAATTTGAAATGTCCATGATTGGTGAGATGAAAATTTTCTTAGGTTTGTAGATTACTCAAAATGACAAAGGCATTTTTATCTATCAAACTAAGTATCTGAGGAAATTGTTGGAAAAGTTTGGTATGGAGAATTCCAAACCGGTAAGTACTCCTATGGCTACAAGTGAGAAATTATCTATCAAGGATACTTCTACAATGGTAAATCCGACAAGGTACAAGTCTATGATTGGTGATATGTTATATCTAACTCAGACTAGACTTGATATTATGAATGCACTAAGTATTGTTTCAAGATATCAAAGTAACCCTAAAGAAAATCATGAATGTGCAGTAAAGAGGATATTTTGGTATTTGCAAGGAACAACAGAATATGGTTTATGGTATTCCAGAAATGATGAATTCACTTTATGTGCATATACTGACTAAGATTGGATAGGTGATACTGATGACAGGAAGAGCACTTTTGGTGGAGCTTTCTTTCTTGGAAAGAAACTGGTTTCATGGATCAACAAAAAATAGTCATGCATTTCTTTATCCACTGCAAAATCTGAGTATTTTGCAGCAACAACTAATTGTACTCAAGTCTTGTGGATGAAGCAAATGTTGAAGGATATCAAGGTAAATTGTAGTGAACCGGTAGTTATCCACTGTGATAACTCTGCATCTTTTGACATCTCTAAGAATCCGGTGTTTCACTCTAAGAATAAGCATATTTCAATAAAGTATAACTTTCTAGAGGACAAGGTTGAAGCAAAGGAAGTCAAATTGGTTTATGTGAACACTAAAGAACAGATTGCAGACACATTCACTAAACCGTTGTCTAAGGAATCATTTGAGTATTTGAGAGATAGGTTAGGGGTTTCTGCCCCTCCGACAGAGACTTGATTGATGAAGTTTGTCATCAGTCCAACATGCATTACTTGAGACATTATTCATTCCGACATTGATGAGTGGTGCTACTACTCAGGGGGAGTAGTTAGCTTTGAGTTTCAGAGGTTTATATATCATTGCTTTGATATTTTTGTCAGATTTTTGGCATTGATGTCAAAGGGGGAGTGATAGTAATGTGAAAAATCATTTAGAACCTTACAAAGATATCATTCACAGTGGGAGAACTATTGATTGTTGGTTATCTTCCACACGGGGAGACTTGTTTGGCATTTCTTGGTACTTAGATGTTTTTCACATCTAGTGGTGCCATCAATGCCAAAGGGGGAGATTGTTGGCATTATGGATGAATTGATTATGTGTTGCATTTATGTTTTGTCATTGACGTCAACACTAGCTGTTATGGTTGGTTACCGACAGATAATTTTTAGTTACCAATAGAAGATCTAGTGTTACCGACAGAAGAGACTATCTGTTGGACACTTCCAACATGTTTGGATCAGTGAAGTATATTTGATTTCATGTGTTATATGCTCCATGAGCATGTTTTGGCCAGTTGGTATCGACTTGGTAATTGGATGCTATCATACACTCTGGTAAACCCTTACTGGCACTAGTTTAAGGCTTTACTGGCAGAGCTTTCATTAAGAAATCATGATAGGATGCATAGTTGGTGTTGGTGCTGCTTCTTCATAGATTTCAGGATGCTAAATATGTTCTTTGATCATGATTCAAATGCTTGAAGACATTGCTTTGGCGTGGTGGACCCAGAATAGGTCTGGTATCTATCTAAGTTATGGACCGATATCATGCTAACATATACTCTACAAGTTACCGGGGTGACTCAAGATGATTTATGGATTTGTTATTGTTTTGGTCTTAAGACGACATGGCATATCATTGTAATATAGAATTATGTAATGATCTTATTGTAATATCTTTAGGTGGCTGACCTAATCGGTTTAGGTCATAGGGTTTGTATAAATAAGAGGTAGAAACTCTTTGTAAAGTATCATTGTTATTGGAAAGGTCCTGATCAAGGAATGTAATGTGCGAATATTGTAATATCATTTAGGCAGAGGATTTGGTCGATCATTGGTGATCGAATTGGATTTAGAAGAGGATTTAGTCCTCTGACACTAAGCTTAACTGGGACCATAATCAGGCATGGTAGATGCTATTTCTAGCAGTTCATTCTATTGGATTGTTGTCCATTTATCTTGAGATGGTTGTAGCCTCTCTGTAGTTAGTGAGACTCTTTTGTAATGAGCAGTACACTCTAGGTAGTGTGCCTTCCTGCAAGTGCAGAAGTATCATCTGACTGTGGGTAGGCTTCCCACCGTGGTTTTTCCATTTCTAGGTTTCCCACGTACAAATCATGGTGTTATGTGCTATGGTTGCTTTGCATTGATTATCTGATTAATTGTTAAGTTGTATTTTTTACCGGTATCTTTCTCTACCGACATCTGTATATGCTTTACTGGTACTTGGTTTGTTTGAGGTTGTATTGTGGATTAAAAGTTATAATCTATTAACAACTTATTCACCCCCCCCTCTCAGTTGTTCATCGGTTATCCTAACACATATACATATAGATATACATATACATATACATACACACATATACATATACATATACATATACATATACATATACATATACATATATATATACATATACATATACATATACATATACATATACATATACATATAAATATACATATACATATACATATATACATGTATAATATATATATGTATATATGTGTGTGTGTGTATTTATGTGTGTGTATATATGTATGTGTATACACACACACATATATCAAATAAAATATTAAATAAAATTATCATATACATTTTCCAAAAAATTGAAAGATATAATTTTACTTCACAATCCCAAAATCTTATAAATTGTAATAAGTGAAAATAAAGAATAAAGAAAGATCTAACTTGCATATGTAGATATTTTTAAAACTTACAAACTTATCCCTTGATCTTATGGCTCACAATCAAACCTTCAAAATTATATTTAAAAGACTCAAAACAAAGTCTATCACAATTACATCGAAGGCATTTTTAAAGAACTTTAGGAGAAGTTATACAAAACTTAGAAAATGTATGATTTCACCTCTCACATTTGGCAAAAATCTATTTAAAGTTTATCTTTATTAAGAAAAAAGGTGGACTTTACAATGCATATTTTTCATATGAAGTTATAAATTGTAAATGTGATCTCATTTAAAAAAAAAACTATTAATAATAAAAAAGGTAACTGTGCATATTGATTTCTATCTATCATACACAAGCATTGCACATGTGATTCCACCACCACACACAAATATCCACCACACACAAACATTGCAAATGTGATTCCACCTCTTGAATTTTTACAAACATACATTAATATATTAAAATATATGCATTTGCATACGAATTTCTATCCAACAGACACAAACATTACAAATATATGATTCCACCTCCTAAAACTCTTCAAACATACATTAGCATATTAAAAAAGAGGTATTCATGCATGAACTTCTCTTTATTTCTCTACAAACATATACTAATATAATTTGTAAGAGGTGTGATTCTATCCACCAAACACAAACATTGCAAATGTGATTCTACCTTTGAATATTTACAAACATACATTAATATATTAAAATATATGCATTTGCATAAGACTTCTATCCACCACAAATAAACATTACAAATATAAGTTTCCACCTCCTAAAATTATTCAAACATACATTAATATATATATTGTTATTTTTGTTTTTAAAATAAAATTAATTTTAATAAAGTCGAGATTTATATTTTTAAACTAGAAATTATTTATTTGCAATATGATTGGATAACAAAATTTGGTGTTATAAGAGGATTTTTTTAGGAAAGATAGATTTTAAGGATTTTTTTTAGATTTATTTATATTTGAAAAATAAATACTTATTTTAAATATTTATTTTTTATTTTTTTTATTCATAATCTTGTGAGTAAAGTGATATATATATATTTTTTAATATTTACTTTTTATTTTGAAAATATATGTAATAAAATTGATTAACTATTTTAGAGATTCGATTCACACTATTTAAATTGAATAAAATAATAAATTAAATAAATAATTAAACTATTCCATTACAAGTATTACACAACAAATATTTCTATTTAAAAAAATTAACCTAAGTATATATCTTTTATAATTATAATTTTGTATAATTTTTTAATTCTATTTTTTATTAGTACTTTTTTAAAATCATAATTTTTTTTATGATTTTAATATATACAATATAATTTTATGACATTTTTACATAAATTTTAATATTTTTCATTTAATTACTAGAAAATACCTATTTTTTGATTTATTACTTATATTATTTTATTTTTTTGATCGGTAAAAGGCTGAGGCCAAATAATTTTATTAATTTTAAAAAATAGATAGAATTACATTTACACCTCCATTCGGTGTGGGCACTGGTAGGAAAGAATGGAGGGAAGAAAACCTCCGGTTTAGCCCAGATCCCTTAAGGATAAAAAAAATTAAGAATGCGATACAAAATGGAGATACAAGATCACAAAGGGAACTTGTCCAAAATAATGAAGATTGTATGTAGAAATCCTCTGTGTAAAATTGAGCAGCAGATTGCCCA
>NC_081415.1:561296786-561321786 GCF_030272615.1 Cryptomeria japonica
ATTCAAGAAGGATACAAGTAGTACTGAAGTCATGGATATTATCAATAGCCTTATATCCACCCCATGAATCTGACCAGAAAAGAGCTTTATCCCCAGACCCCAGGTTCCAAGTAAGTCTGTCTAAGATAATCCTCTTGCAGTCTAACATAAAATTCCATAGGCAGGACCCTCAAGGAGGGTTGGTTTCTTTGAAGATTTGGATAGGATTCCCTCCATTAAGGTATTTGTGGTACAACAAGTGAGCCCATTTGAGGTGGGGGTTCTGAACATCCTCCAGACCAACTTGGCACCCAAGGCTTTGCCTTGATCATGAAGGTTTTTAATGCCAATTCCTCCTTCTTCTTTAGGTTTGCATATCTTGTCCCAGGATATGAGTGAGATTTTACGATTGTTATTAGCACCTTGCCAAAAGAAAGTCCTGAGATGCTTGTTGAGCTCTGCATGTTTAGAAGAAGATAAATGTTGACAGGAGAGCTGGTAAATGGGCATAGATGACAAGACCGATCTAACCAAGGTTTCTCTACCTGTAGATGAGAGCCATTTTCCTTTCCAAGTGTTAATCCTAGACTTGATTTTATCCACCAAGTTGTCCCATAATTTTGAGGGTCTTCAACCCTTGTCAAGGGGAATGCCTAGGTATTTGCAAGGAAGAGTTCCTTCACTAATCTCCAGGACATTGCTGATCACTTTCCCTAAGGAGGGATCTATGTTAAACATAAAAAACTGCGAACTTGGCCAGATTCACCTCTTGACCCGAGGCTAGCATATAGGAATTAAGGATGCCTTTGAAGGGGCTCGCTTCCCTTACACTTCCCTGCCCAAAAAGCATTGTGTCATCGAAAAATTGTTGGTGGGTAAAGGGAGGGAGGCCACTGGTAATGGGGATTCCTTGGATCCCACCTTCCTCTTTGGCCTTAGAGATGGATCTACCTAGGGCTTCAACCATGATGATGAAGAGAAAGGGGGACATAGGATCTCCTTGCCTGAGCCCTCTTGAGCTGCTGAAGAAACCTTCTAGGGAACCATTAACCAAGACCGAGAATTTGGGGGTGGATATAGATTCAAAGATTAGGTTGATCCAGGATTTGGAAAATCCAAAGGCCTCCAAGAATTTGCATAGGAAGCGCCAATCAACTTTGTTGTAATCTTTGCTTATATCTAATTTGACTAGCATACTTGGGGCCCTGTTGAGCTAGACGAATGAATGGCCTCTTGGGTTATAATAACCCCATCATAGATTGATCTATTTGCTACGAAGCCAATTTGTTCTTCACTGATGATAATGGGGAGAAGATTCTAGAGTCTAGCTACTAGGGTTTTGGTTAAGAGTTTGTACAGAGTGTTGCAAAGGGCTATTGGTCCGAAGTCATTAAAGCTTTTAGGATTCTTTTTTTGGGGGATGAGAGCTAATAAGGTATTATTGATTTCTTTGAGAATCTTACTAGAGTTCCTAATACCTTCTAAGGTGTCCATGATCTCTATCCCCATAAAACCCCAACATTTTTGGAAAAAGCTAGTGGGAAAGCCATCTGGGCTCAGGGCCTTGTTGGTATTCATTTTCATAAGGACAAATTTAACCTCCTCCTCAGAGAATTTATTTGATAGGATTTTGTTGTGGTCATCGTTAATGAGTTTTGGAAGATTCTTTATAATATTGAGTTGGCCTCTGAGGTTGGAGCCTTCAATATTGTTTAAGATTTTATCAAAAAACCTTGCTGCCTTAGAGGAAACATCATGCAGTTCAAACAGGATGGAACCCTGGCAATTCTTAATTTTAGAAATTCGATTAACCCATCACCTCTGCTTAGAACTATTGTGGAAAAACTTAGTATTTCGGTCCCCATCACTCAACCAAGTCTCCCTCGATTTTTGTTTCCAAAAGATCTCTTTATTTGAGAGTGTCTTTTCATACTCGGAGAGTAGAGCCTTTTCTTTGAGGAAGAGATGTTCATCTATCTCCTTTTCAAGAACCTCAATGTTAACATTCTTAAGATCATTTTCTATTAGAAGTTTTTTATCAAAAATATTTCCAAAATTAGTCCTATTCCATTCTAAGAGATTCCTTTTGATAAGCTTTAACTTGCTTGTGATAATAAACATCTTCAAACCAGAGAAAATAGAGCTTCTCCACCAGTTCTCAATTAATTTTAAAAAGTTATCATCTCTGAACCACATTCTCTCAAATTTGAAGGGATATTTTTTAGGGGAGTGGTTAGATAATAAGATTAGTTGGAGTGGGAAATGGTTAGATCTTGCTAAAGGGAGGGGTTCTACATTCAGGGTAAAGTTAAGCTTCGAGAGCCCTCCATGGATAAAGAACCTATCTAGTTTCTTAGCAATATTACAGAAACCAAGCCTTATGTTGTTCCAGGTGAAGGCATTATCTGCCGTTTGGATTTCCAACAGGGAGTTTCTATTGATCCAATGATTGAAATCTATAATCGCTGAAGGAAGTTTGTTGCTACCTCCTCTCTTTTCTGCTACCTTAGTGATAGCATTGAAATCTCCCCCAATGATGCATACATCATTTGGGAAACTTATGAGGAAAGAATCTAGTTCCACCCACACCCTAGCCTTATCCCTGTTTTTGATAGGACTGTAAACGTTAATCAATTTGAATCTTAGGTTATTTTTATAACTTACTACTTCTCCTCCCATCTAATTTGTCTTAATCTCTAGAGGTGTAAACAAGATGAATCTAGAGTCCCAAATGACGGCTAAGCCCCCTGAGGCCCCTATTGCAGGGGAGTGCTTTAGCTGTCTAATGCCAAGTTTTTTCTCAAAAAGGGCTATCTTAGAGGAGTTCATTTTGGTTTCTTGGATTAACATTATATCTGGTTTAGAATTAGAGATGCAGCTGTTTAAGATGCATTGTTTGTTAGGGGCATTCAAATCCCTAACATTCCAAGTTATGATACTCATGGCTCTGTGGGGAGGAACTTCCCCTCCCTTACATTAAAAAGAGTAGATATTTTAGACTGACCCTTGGCTTCTCCATCCTTTGATCTTAGTTCAGCAAGGGATCTCCTACCTCTTCTCTTACTATGTTAGGCACAGTCAGGAGAGTCTTTGCTTCTATCAGAGTTGAGAATACCTAGAATATTTGGGTTATCATTTTCTAAGTTATCTAGAGCTGCAAAGAGTTCATCTGTTTCTAAGTCGACTCTAGTAACATCCACTAGGATTTTGACAAAGAGATCCCTTTGTGTTTCCAACTCCTCATCATCACAGATTTCATCAACCAATAGGTCCATGAGGTCGTTTACTATTTCTTCCCCTACAAAATTGGCAATGATTTTAATTTCCCTAGCCACTCGATCATTCTCAGATTCTACAATTGGATCAAAAACAACCTTTAGAGATGGAGGGCAAACCTATGCCTCCTCAAATCCCTCCATACTTGAGACTAGAGAGATTGGTTGACCCTATAAGGATGCCAATCCTGGATCTAGGGAAAGCCTATCCAGCTCTGCTGATTGCTTAGAGGCAATTAGTTCCATTAAAGGGGGAGACCCCAAGGGACTCAACCTCTCTAGTGGAATGAGAGAGCTAGATGATGACATATTTTTCAGGCCGAGCTGCTCTTTCTGGGGGGGTAACCTCATTGATTTCACCATCTTCCAGTTCTCGATCCCCTAGAAGAGAGTCAGCTATAGGTGAATTTGTAGTTAGTAGTGAAGGAGGAGGGGAGCGAGAGGGATTAATAGGGGAGCTATGAGGATATAGGCTTGAGGTAAGATTATTAGGGTTAATATCAATCTTATAGCCCTCTAGGGTAAAACCCCCTTCTTCCATGAATCAAAATGGAGCGCCATTAGACTTGAGCAACGATACAGGGAACTCGGATGGGATCTTCCTTGGCATAGAATCTTTGAAAGGACCATTATAAAAGGGTAATTCTAGGGTTAAACAAGATTTATCACATTTCAGAGTTATAGGTTCTAAAGATTTAATGTTAATATTTATATTAATGATTAAGAGCTGGTTAAAGAAGCTTAGGGCTGATTTTTTGCCTTCTACAAATTTACCTATTTTGTTGCCTATTATTCTTAAAAAGTCATTATTGAGCAATTCTACAGGGAATTTATCAAGTGAAATTGCTCTATTAACCATGCAGGAATTGAATTGAGATGGGAGAAAGAGAGGTTGCCATTCCCAGCAATCAAACCCTAGACCTTTAAATTTTAATATATCCTCATTAAGTAATGAATATCTAAGATTCCAATTACCACATTCAATAGCTAATAAATTATCAGGAAGGATGTCAATTTTTACTTGGTTATTGAAGGAAGATGACAACCAGTTAGCAATTTGTTCCGGTGGGATCCCCTAGCCTTTCCACCGAGGAAAGACCATTCTATCGCTGCAATGCATTTGATACCTAGCCTGGGTATAATTATCAATTTCAATGACCAACCTGTTAGGAGTAGCTGGGGAATTTGAAGGTAGATCCAACATAGGGTTCTTAATTTCCTTAGAATTGTGACGGCCAGAGGTTTCCATATCCTCTGATCATTTGCCCAGGGATTTTCATGGAGGAATGTAGCTAGTAGAGGAACTCTTTGGCTGGTTAGGTTTTACAAAACCCTCCTCTTGAAAATGATTGGAAATCCTTTTGAGGTCGTTTGGTTTCCCTAATGCCCTTTTGCAGCTAACCAAATGCCAATCCTAATCCCAACCCTTGTAAAGAGGAGGGGGGCCCTAGCTGCATTAACCAAAGAGTATTTTGTTTTTGCAAAGAAAGCCTTTTGATCGCGGGTCCATGAAATGACCCTACCAAGATCCTCAGTCACAGAGTTATTAGCCAAAACAACGAATCGATTAGTAGAACCTCTGTAATTTCCCCGCGGTGGATAAGAGCACTCAAAAGAGGATGTCGATGCATTGCATCTCTTTTTCACACGCAGAGACATATTTTTTCACAATATTTTACATTTTATTACTTATATTATTTAATTATTAACATTTATTTTATTAAGATCAAATATAATTAATATTACATAAATATAATTAAAATAATATATAATCTTAAACTAATAATTAATAATTAAGTTTAAGATTAATTTTGTTATTATAATTATTATGAGTAGGGAATTAGGCATAAAGAAATCATAACACAAATTAGCTAACCACAAAATCCTACATGTTGTGAATTAACCCCTAACACAATTAATAAAGGTATGAAGATAAGACACTAAAACTGAAATGCAAACCATCACAATATGTCTCCTTCATTGTTCTACTTTCTCCTTCAAATTTGCGTGGATCTCACCTACAAGTGCAAATGCAATTGAAAGCAAATTGGATGACAAGATGATAGCGAAATCGATAGTGTAAGGATAATAGAAGCGTGGTTAGAAAATGAATGAAAAGGAGCTCAATTTATAGGAAAATGGTCTCTAAATTGATGTGAGCATTTGAAAAGGAAATAAATTTAAAAATGGCATGATTGACATGACAAATTATGACAAATTGGTGACAAGATTCTATGCCAAGATAATGACAAATTAAGAGCAATTTGTGCTCATCAATTATGACAAATTGGAGAGAAAAAAAAAGGTGTGATTTGATTTATAACAAATTGAAGAGGGAAAATATCTTTTCAATTATGAAAAATTGAGCACAAAAAGGGGAGCCAAATTAGTGGAGAAATTAGGGGGGGAAATTAGGAGAAAAAGAAGTGGGAGAAATCAATAAATTTTTATTTATTAATTTCTCTCACAAAAGGGGACATTAGCCAATTAAAAAAATTATTTAATTGTGACTCAAAAGACACATATGATAAATAAACTTAATTTATTTAACCTAAAGGGATGTTAGTAGGATTTAATAATTAAATAATTATTAAACCCTTGGAGATAGAAAAGAGATGAACTAGGTCAAAAAAATGCCACAACACAATTAATTCCCTAAGAAAATGATGATGATCATGGTCAAGAAAATGATTGATGAGAATTTGATTGATCGACAAAGACTGATGATAAATCGATTGAAAGTGACAAAGAGACTTGATTTGATAATTAACAATTGATAAAGGATCAATGACTAATCGATCCAAATTGGCAAGGATTAATGACTGATGGAGACCGATGAAAAATTGATCAAAGATTGACAAAAAGGTTGATTTGATGAATACTGATTCAACAAAGATCGATGACAAATCAATCAAAATTGACAAAGAGATTGACAATTGAAGATTGGAAACAATCCAAAATGATCCAAATTGATAGTTGATTGACCAGAGATGATTGATATTGCAAATGACAAAGATTTAGGATAAAACCCTAATTAACATTGATTAGGGTTACAACAATGTCCAATTGACATGATAGGTTGATCATGATCATTGATTGAGATTCAAAATTGACAAGACCTAACTCAAATGCGAGAAGATGGAATCAAATAGGAAAAGAATGCAGAGGAATGACATGATGTCAACAAATGATAAAGATTGAATGTGCGACATAGAAGAAGTGTTAGTAAATGTGAAAACCCTAAAAGAAGGTAACACAAACATGCTAAAGTATGACACCGCAAGCGTTGACCATTTTAAGATGCCTACAATTATAATTATTTTAATTTTATAATTAAATTAGAATTATATTCTTAATATTATTTTATTGAAGTGAGAGTTATAGTTAATACTACAAAAATATAATTAAAATAATATAATTTTAAAATAAAAATAATTCAAAATTATAACAAATAAGAATTACAACAAATATTTTTACTGCAATACTATAAAGGCGAATACTCGCCACTACGTGGCACTTGTCAGTTGTCAACAAATGAATAAACGAGATCTTAGAATTAGCAATCACATACACATTTTAAATGTCAATTCAATAGTATAGATATATTAGATATATTTATTAAAAAAAATCGTATATTATATTTTAGTTGTTATGTAAAAGAATACATGAATTTTAATTTTAAATTAAAATTATATTATTTATATTATAATTTCTATCATAGAAAAATATTAATGCAATCATATGATTTATTAGTTGTCAACAAATGAGTAAATGAGATGCTAACATTACACCCACTAAACTAGGTCAAATATAAACACATAGGTGTTTCAAATGTCAAATAAATAACATAGATATGTTAGGTATATTTATTAAAAAAATTAAGTATCATATTTTAAACATTTAGTTTATTTAAATTGAAGTTATATTATTAGTTCTTGTCATAGAGGAATATAAATGTGCTGGTTAATAACATAGTGTGACCAAAATTTCTTAATGTATATTTTTTCTTAATTTTTTTTTTTAAATATCAAAATTAATTTTTCACTCATTCTATTGAATGAGAGTTGTGAATGTTGTTATTAATGTGATGTAAGCTATGGAATCTTGTAAATTTTTCATTTTGACTTTTTGTGCAAATTTATTTTTGTCACTTTTTTATTTTATCTATTGTCTTTTTTGATAAATGATATTATTTTTTAAAAGGTTGTAGGCCAATCAATACAATTCATTTATTTTGTCATATTTGAATCAATTTTAATCTATTGAAAAGGTGAAATAAATAAAGTATGAGAGTTTGGAATTAAAATAATTAGAATTTGTATCTATTAGTTTAAAATATTTTTAAAATTTACAATAAGAAAAATAATATTTAATAAAGATTAATAAATAGTTATATATTTTCAATTAATTTTATATATATTTTTAATCTATGTTGAGGAGAATACTAATGCATGAATGCATTCAATTTCTTTCACTAGTTTAGCTAATAAGTACATAGAATTTAAAAAACTAAGCAATAATTTAGTCCACATTTAATTTCTATTTTAAATGATTATCAAAATGACATTTATCTTTTTTTAGATTGATTCATATTTAAAATAGTCAGTATAAAATTCATTTTATTATTATTATTATGAATTATACATCTAATCCCCTGCATTTAATTCATTAAATAAAATGTCAAGTCTATTAATGCATGTACACTATTATATAGCCATAATAGTCATTTTCTATATAGAAAGGTAAGTTAATATCAAAATATTTTTGTTTCTCTAATAAAATTAATTTTAAGTATATTTTATTTTCTTAAATGATATTTCTTACAACACTCATTTAATTTATTAGATAAAAAAAATTCATAACGCTCACTACAAGGGTTCTTGTTTTAATTAAAATATTTTATTTTATTTTAAAATTTTAATTAATATTATATATTTATATTGATATTAAATCATTTTATTGTGAAAATTAATATATGTTTTATCTTTTAAATTTATTTATATTCAACATATAAATAATAGATATAAACATATACAAAAGTATAAAAATAGATTTAAGATATAAAAGTGAATCCTCTGAAAATAAGCATAATCAATCATTGTGTTGTGACTCATATGATAAATATGTCTTAAAATGTCTAAGCATAGATTAGACATGTCAATTTTTTGCTAGACTTTTTTTTTGAGACTTTCAAGAAAATGCACTTTACATTGCAGAAGTAAATCTAAACTCTATAGCCTTTTCCTATATTATCTTTGCCCATGCCAAAATAGCTCTATAGAATAGGTTAATAAAATTCATAATTTTTTTCTTCTTTCTTATTTGTATAATGGTAAAAGAATTGAGTTGGCAAACTAAAATAGAGCAGCCAATATTTGGAAAGGGATTGTGGTTGATGAGGAGTTGGAACTAATTACCCATGCCTAGTTTGTTGATGACACTATGCTCTTTGGTGATACATTAATTTATGAAGCAGAGGTGATTAATACTACTTTGGAAACTTACTTAATAACCTCTAGTGAAAGGATAAATAAGGAAAAGTCTGAAATTTATTTCTTCAATACTAATAAAATTTTGCAAAGGTGAATTGCAAGGGTGTTAGGATTTTAGATTTCTTTTCTTCCATCTAGATACTTAGGAGCACCATTATTTGTAGAACCTAATAAAAATCAATACTACCTAGAGGATGTTGTGAACAAATGCCAAGCTAAGGCGGATGATTTGTGGAAGAACAAATGGTTGTCACAGGCTTGTGGAATTACTATGATTAAAGTAAATCTATTTGTCATTCCAATCTATGTGATGTCATGCTTCAAGTTGACATCAAGTGCTACTTCAAAAATCAAAAGCATTCTTAAGTGGTTTTTGTGGTTTGGATCTAATGAGGATAGCAAAATTTGACTTATCAAATGGAAGGTTGCTTGTCTTTCCAAAAAAGAAGGTGGGGCCAGATTAAGGAGATTGAATCTTCAAAATATAGCCTTGGGGGTTAAGCTATCCTGGAAGATGTATAGACAACTTGGAAAATTATGGTGCAAGGTGATGAGACAAAAATACTTGGATGACAATGATCCATCTAGAATATTCACTCTTGCCAACTCCAATGGAAGGTTTTCCATTTGGATATTCTTGTGGTATGGCAAGGAGATCATAATGAATCGTCTCACATAGAAAATAGGTAATGGAAAAAGACAAGTTTAGGAGGGACTCATGGAATGGGGAAATGGTGTTATAAGAATTCTTTGATGAGTTAGATTGGGTGGAAGGGGTCGAAAGATAGTTTGGGGCTTATGTTGCTAACTATGTGGATTGTATTAATAAGGAGAAAATTGTTTTTGCATGGGAATCGGTGGAGGTATTTGTTTGTCGGCATTTGGACGTTCATATCTTTAGAGATTCTTTATAAAGGCAGTTGTGTGTGTGTGAAAAGTGGTAATCTATAAGTTGTAAGATACAAACACTTCAATAAGTCATTGCATGCATGGATAGACAAATATAATCAATGAATGTAAAAACCATAACAAATAGACTTATTGCCTCCTAAAAGATGCGAGTATAGACTTGCTCTCATATTTAGCTAAGCAATACCAGTGACTAGGCTACTCCAAGATGAAGAATTTTATCTATATGAGCACAATATTAAGCTAAATGGATGCAAGATTAAGCTAGATGGATGCAAGCAATCATGATTAAACTAATATGCAAAAAGATAAGATGCAATAATCTCAATACACAATATTCTCAATGAGTCTATAGAAAAAACAACATAATAACAATAAATATCTAGGGTGTCTTGATTGAGAGATGAAAGGCCGAATTTATAGAGTATCCAAAGAGAGACCAATGGTCAAGATTGATTTATGATGAGTGGTTGAAATTCCTAAAGAGAAAGCACAATTCAAGTGAATTGAAATGATTGGATGCTTTAATTCAGTTTCAGAGGAGATACGATTGAGTTGATCTTGAGATAAATTCAATTAAAGACCGATTTAATGCATTTGGATTATAAATCTGAGTTTGTATTAGAGATAAAATCAATTAAAGTCATGCGCTTCAGATAAAATTAGTTAATTCCATGCATATTTCTTTTATTTGCTCAAGATTTGTTTTATTAAAAAAAGCCATTTTAATGCAACTGAATCCTTTTTCTCTTTGAGTTTAAATTTAGAGAAAATGATTTATTCAATTTAATTTCTTTTCTTCTTTTTTTGAGATTTCTCAAGTTATCTCAAATTTAGAAAAAGAAATATCTCAAGTTGATTTCTTTTCTCAATTTAATTCCTTTTTGCAAATTAATTCCTTTATTTATTTATTTATTCATTTTTGATGATTTAATGGTAAATTTATTTATTAATTAAATATGCTAGGATATTTAACTAAATAAATAGGATAATTGATTAAAATGATTTACTTGGAATGACTAATTAATTAAATAAATATTTAATTAATCTAGAATGATTTATTTGCCATGTGACATTGATGATTTGTGAATTAATTAATTAGGTACTCAAGATTGATTTAGTTGCCTTTGGTTAGGACCTTTGTGATGTAGTCAAGATTAGGGGCCCATGGTTTAGATGACCATTTTTAGGGTATTACATTTGCCCCTCTTTGAATTGATGTGCAAGCAATGCATTGATTTAAAGAATAGTTTATGTCAAATAGATATTAGTTTTGAACTTGATGGACCAAAAACTGATGAAGAGCGAGATGTTCAGCTTGATTAGAAGTGGTGAAACTGAATAGATTGATTAAAGTGATACCAATCCTGAACTTGATTGAACTAGAACTGATGAAGAGCGAGATACCGATCTTGAACTTGATTGATCAAGATACGGGTACCGATCTCTAGAGCTTGATTGAACTAGAATTTATTGAGAAAAGAGATAATACCAAATCCGAACTTGATTGAACAAGAACCGATTAGCGAAATAAAATGTCCAGCTTGATTTGATGTGATGATATTGAACACCGATTTGAAGATTGATTAAGATGAGGACAAAAACTGACATGCCCCTAGAGATTGTTTTTATTTGACATCGAAGAATCTCAACTTGATATGATGTGATGTAGGTAATTTTCCCCTAGTAACAAGGTCTTAGTTGATTTATTTTGATTGATATTCGATTAATATCTGATTGAAAAGATTTTTTGCTCAACTTTTGGTGAAGATTTGAATTTTTTTTTGACTTTTTGATGATGTAATCATTGATAATGTTGATGTAATAAGTATGCCTCCTCGAGAGTGAAATCAAAAGATAGCAATATCATAGCACTTGATTTTAGCCAACTTTGTTTAATAAACTGATTTAGCAATGATAATTTGAGCACGAAGATTGATTGATGTAAGAATTAATTTGAAATCAGAGTTGATTTAGAAAAGATTTGAGCACAAAGTGATATGAAGATTGACCCGAAGATGGAAGTGCCAAGTGGTCAACATTGTGAGAATTTGACTAGAAAATTGACGTCAGATTTCAATTTCAATCCCGAAATTAGCGAAGAAATGATGATTGTTTCAAATTTAGGCTCTTATTCAAAGGATGAAGAGAAAAATGTTATCATGTTGAAATCACTTGAAATGCACAAAGCTTAGTATGAATGTAACCTAAAACTTTAGTCACTAGATTTGGTATGCTTATTTATCATCATTGAGCGTTTTACAATGTCGGCACTAGTACATTTGGGGCTAATTTCCGATGGCCTATCGTCAAAATTTTGACTTCTTTTCATCGGACTGTCAATAAATGAAGCCATCGAAAACTCGTCATTGAACTTCCCGATGATGCCATTTAATGTCAGAATTCTGATGATATCGCGAACTCTTTCGATGGTAGCCATGATTGCTCCTCCGATCAAAAATGTCATCAGATGGATTTCATAATTTCGACACTCCCCCATGAATATGCATTGACGACCATCCAACAAGGAAGTATTGTCGGACATACAACATCCTCGTCGAATGTTTCTTTAGTTGGCATCAGAATTCCGACGGATACCAGAAACTTTGCACCAACGAGAATGTTGTTGGTCCGACAGTTTGGTCATCTATGCAAAGTTTAGTTGGCATCAAAATTCCAATGGCTATTTATGTTTAAAAAATAAATAAATTGATTATTCCATAAAGTGACTGTAGTAGGGGGCAAGCGACCAATCAATTTGATTATTCCATATTGTGACTGCAGTAGGGTAAGGCGGGTGGTATCAGTTGGGTGTTTACTTAATATAGTTTGACTTACTATAGTGGAGGTGTTTTCCACAGTCTAGATCCTCCCAAATACTAGTGTATCAAGCTGGAGGGTGGGTGTTGTCTACAATCTATTTCAGGTGGTGTCCTCATCTATATACACATACCTTTGTTGGGGCAGCCAGGAGTGCTATTCAAATATATATATATGATTACCAACTATCTCTATACATACACCATCTCTCTAAAGTATATCCATGAGTGGTTCTCCTTATCTAGATGTAAAGCACACCTCATTGATATGTACAACGAATGGTATTCTATCCCCATCATCTACCAATAGGGGGCATAGGTTTCAAGCTAATATGAGGGGCACTGGTTTCAAGATAATATGAGGCACACCATGTTTGAGATGGTCCAACTCCTAAGAGGACTGTATGAACCACTGAGTATTGGTAAACCTATTAAAAATGGGATCAAAGGGAGCAGTTCTGGTGCTGATAGGGAATTAGCTAACCCAAATACAAGAGTTATAAACATAATTTTTATTCTTACAACTCTCATGATAAGAATGACTCTTAAATCATACAATTTTCAAGTGATATAAAGTACATGATTATGCTCATATCTATAAAACATGATCATTAACCAATACTAGTTACCCCTAATGAATACCCCACTCAATTTGCATCATGGCATCATATAATAATATTGATAATCAAAACAAGATCAATATAATATACCTAAATTTGACATCATTTCAATCATCTAGTAGGAAGCAATGGTCCTAAAACCATCATAATAAATCAACATATGACATTATGAATCTGCTACTTAGGAACCTCGAGAAGAATGAGAATTATTAAGAATCTCAAACTTGGAATCTTTGAATATGGACCTGACGGCTCCAAAGTCCTCTTTTGTTTGAAATATTTGAATATGGACCTGAATGCTACACCAACACCAGATGACACTCTCAATGTACCCACCCCTAAAACTCATAGTTGTTGTCACCTCATGAAACGTTACGATTGCAAGATAAGCATAAGATGAGTTTGTTAAAAAAGGCTTTAGAATCTTTCAAGAAAATGTGATTGGCATGGTGAAACCCTTGTGAGAAAAAAACCACACCAAAGAGAACAATGCTTGTCTTATTCCTTCAAATGGGTTACCAGAATACTTGTCTCTAAATTCCTCTAGCACTTTATTACTGCTACAACCTACAAAACAACTTGTCTAACCTCCTAGACCAAGCTCCAATTCACAAAATAAATAAAGGTGAAAACATGGGATGGTTTTGCAAAACATTTTACGAGCCCAATTTCACATCTCACCAATGCAAAAGGTATGCATTTGTATTTCACAGTATATAATGGTTTCTCAACTTGTCTGTTATGTTTGTCACTTGAGGATAGGCCAATGGGGAGATTGTTAAATTTATTTGTTGAAGGGTTTGGGGGAACTCTATGAATCACTGAACACTTTCTTATCAATAATTAGATTTGTGGTATTTTTTTCTTTATTGAGAGGTAGAAATATTTATAGATTCTCTCATTAAAACTTCCAAAACACATTTATTTTTGCTAATTCACATGGTTTGATGGTGCAAGAGCACCCTAGGCACCTAGGTTTGGCCAAAACGGTCAAAATTTGAGATTTTTGTTTTTTTGTCTGTGTTATTTCTATAAATAAGGCCATTTGAGGCCATTATGATGTATTTGGACCTAATTGGGAAATTTTGAGGTCCATTGGGCAAAAATTCTAAAAATTGTAAAAAGTTGTCATTATTGTCATGACAACTTTTTAAAATTTGGTTGGGAGGTTTTTTTTGGCGGTTTGAGATTGTATCCCACTTGGATGGGAATAAATAGGCCTTTTGTCACACCACCCGAGTTTGTCTTGTTGAATTTTGAAAGTTTTACTAAATGAAGCTGGAGATTTTTGTTCATACAAAAATGTGTTAGTCTGATTCTCATTATTTTTAATTGTGAAATTCATCATATTTTCATTAAAAGTCGATTGGATATGGTAGAGAAGTGAATTAAATTCATTTCAACTTTTGTAGAATTGAGATCCATTGAAATTTGAAGAAGATATCACTATTTTTCCAGAAACTATCAAAACCCTCACTAGCATCTCCAATGAGTGGGGAAAAATGTATTTTTGGCCTTTTCACCATTAAAAACTCACACCACTAGTTGGAAAGGCTCTTGTAAATATGTATTTTTATTTATCTTTCTTGTAGGTCTCTAAAACCTCTGAGACACATGATAGATTTGATTGATTGGTCTGATATTCATCATGCATCGGACCTCTGGGATAGCAACATAGAGAAAGTGGAATATAAGATAGGTGAGAGTGAAGTGCCTTGGATGGATTGTTGGAAGAGATGTGTGGGACCCCTACACACCCCATAGAAGCATTTAGAAGCCATAAAAAAGTGCTATATACCAAATATTAATGATTTTCCTAAGGGTACCAATTGTGACAATCACAATTTTACCAGTGATACGGCCTACTCAAACAAGTTGTGTTTGGAAACCCTAGGTGTGGATATGTAATGGTAATGAAATTTCCTAAGAGTAGCCCTTACACTAGTATGCACAAACCTTGGTGTCACAATGGTGTTGGTGTGGCCTTGGTCCAATGGTGATTGATTGTTACAATTAGGACAATGATATCAAATACAATTTACAGTGTTTATAACTCTAATGTCCCAATCTCCTTGTATATTTTCACAAAACAATGAACAACCCAACCTTAGCTATTAATAAGATTTCCCCATAAAATTCATGCAAAACATATCATCATTGATAGGATAACTGACTTGCATTTAGTAAGAGACCTCAATGAGTGGAGTTTCATACTGAAAAGAGTACTTGCAATAAAGATATTGAAATCAACAAGACATTATGCATCAAAAATCCACAAGGAAGATCTAATATTTATGAATGAAATTGCTAATCAATCTAAGTTACATGTTTTATATCTTACTTATATCATGGAAACATAAAATGTATATATGCACTCAACATACCTCTTTGCTTGTTTATTTGAGAATGTTGCTAGGAATTAATAGGTGAATGATACATTGATCTACACATGAATCACTTGTACTTTCCTGATGCTTTCATCCCTTGGTTAAGGCCGTGTACCCCCTAACACTTGAAGATTGTTTCCACCCTCTTGATTACTTGAAGTCCATGCTCAAATCACGCTAAATCACAATAGTTAGTAGAAAATAGTGACCATAGCCAAGGAAGCCCATATTTACTCATACTCAACATAATAAGAAATAACTAAATAATCTGGACCATTATTCATAACATAACCTCTTTTCACATCATGGAAGGACAAAATTACAAGGAAGGCCAAAATTACAAGGATCATGCTTCTTCAAAGGAGCCATTGTTTAGAGCCACCAAACTATCAACAAGAGTAGAAGCTATTAGGCTCATGCAATTTTAGGACATATAAAAGACTCACCTTAAAAAACCCACACTAATTGCAAGAGATCAAAAGCTTTCCTAGAACAAAAGTACAATATAACATAAGGATGGTGATAGACTATCAAATAGAAGAATGATCTCCTTATCCTTAACTACTCCCAGAATATTAATTATCATATAGAAAAATATATATTTAAAAACATTTAACATCTAAAATATAATGTTGTTATTCTTTTCCTCTATCAATTTTGTTCCATCAAATCTTTTATCTAATACTCTTTTAAAAATAGTGAACCTTACCAACATTATAAATGAGGCGGATGTTGATTTTAAATTTTAAAATAAAAAGTGGTGAGTATGATCAATGATGCTAAGGTTCTATTCATATTGTGTAACAAGGTACAATAGGCTAGGGATAGGAAAGATTAACTTGCTACTCTTCAAAAACATATGGTAGTTTGATCTATATTGTGGACTATTCTAGACCGTACATCTTAATATATATTGTATTAAATGTCTCTTTGTGGGACTACGTGCCCACCATCCATCCTCTCTTTTATACATGACAATACATTTCTTTTCATTGACCAAAGGTGGACAAAAATATTTTACTGAAAGGATATCTTAACCGATTCTCATTGAATCGATAGTGAGAAAAAAAAGTGAAAAATTGTTGAAATATAATCTTTACAATTTTGTCATCATGAGTGCAAACAATCCAGTGAGGAGGACAAAGATGAATAGTGTGATGAGGATCAGAGCCATCCAATCTAGGAGGAATAATATGAGACTCTTTTTGAACCAATAATAAGGGATATTATGATTTGAAGCTTCTCTTAAATCCTCACATTTTGTTGTCACATAAGAGAAATGTGAAGCAGAACTGGATAGAGCAGATTCAAAGTCTTAGAATGAGGTTGATATATATATATATGGATGGGAATATTTGAAAGGATATATGAAGGATATTGGTAGAAGAGAATATTTACTTCACACTAAGTGAAGTTATGGTGGTAGTTGCCATGGATGTAAAGTGGGGAGTGTAAAGGAGTCTTTAGATTCATGTAGAACATTAAGGAGAAAAAGTTAGTTATATCAAGGAAAAATAAAGAAAAAGGGAAGTGATAAAGAAGGGAGGAAGAAAATAGGGAACAAAGTGAGGAAATAAAGAGGGAGATCTAATTTATTTTGGTATGTATCCTCTACTACTCTTTTTCTTGTTGAATGATTTTGCAATATTTTGAGAAGACTGCAAGGCATGGAGTTATGATCATAAGGCATGAAGGGGCTATGTAAAGCACAAACCATACATATTAATACATGCAAGGCATGAATCATACATGTAAAACATGAAGTAATACATGAATACACATAAGGTGCAAGTATATATGAGAAAGGTTCTCATGGAGTGGACATTCTAAAGACACATCGATCATGAAGCATACAAGAGAGAGGTATTCATGGAATAGACATCTGAAAACATCTCATTCATGAAGTAACAAAATGCTAAAGAAAATGTCAAGTAATAAACTTACAAGGATGAGCCATATTCATAGCTTTTGTTGTCCCACCATGGATATAAACACTAGAAGCAACTCATACTATTAGTGTACATACAAGACAATATGGGAATTCCTTATACCCAACAACTTGTGGTGTTGTTGTTCGTGTTGGCTCTGTTGGATCCTGCAATTAAGATTCAATATACATTATTCAATAAGATTAACTGTGCAACATAATGAAATATTGAAAAGTGTGTTATCTTATTGAGCTTCGCTTGGTTTTGATAATAGTTTAATATTCTCTACTTAACAGGGCCAACCACATGAAGGTGGAAGCTCCTTTGGCCCCTCCCTCGCCTAACATCACTCTAAATTCCCCGTTAACATCTAACATTCATTCATTCATTAATATCACATAGCGTTCATTAAGACATAACATTAATTAACATTAATTAACACACAACATTCATGAATATTAATGAACACATATCATTCATAACCATTCATTAACACATAATTACATTCATTAACACATAAAAATCGGTCATTATCAAATAAGGTAGATTACAATCATTTATTATTTTGTTTTTTCTTTGAAGCTATGAAAAGACTAAGTGGAACATCATTTTCTTCATCATTTTCACCCTCTTTAGTTGTTCTGCCCTCTACTCATGATCTCGATGTATGCCCAGTCCTATACTGAGGACGAGGACACTAAAGCAAAGGGGGATCCTCTGCAATAACAAATAAATGGGTTAAAATAATTTTTTTTTTAATTATCGTTACAAGTGTTTCATTAATTTAGAGAGCAAAATTGTTGCACTCTTTACTTGATGGGGCCACATCATTTTGTCTAGCCTCAACCTCAACATGTTGAACACCCTCTAGATCATCTAGAGTTGAAATACTAGAGGTTGCATTAATGTTGAACACTAATTGCAATTATATTTTTTTAAAGGAATAACAATGGTCCTCTTTACCTGATTGGGGAACATCACATTTTTTATGTTGTATACCCAGATCATGCACCACTTGGTCACCACCGACTACATGCTCTAAAATATTAACCAAAAAGGTTACATTAATTACCACTCTAATTACAAATTAAGATATTTAATTGTATTAATAATTACATAAATAAATTTGAATAGCAAATGAATACCTCCACTACTGGGATGCACATCCGGACCTTCATGTGCAGGTGGTGTTTCACGATTATCAGGCTGCATTCCAATGTCATGCACATTGTTATCATTGCTTTCTTATTTAAAAAAAATATAGTCAATTTATGTTGGAACTCAACATCAATTAGATTACTGGTAAAGTATCCAATTTGAAACAATTTTCATTTAGCTTATTTACTTATGTGATGAATGCACCAGAGTCTTATGTTTGCCCAATGAATTCTCGTAGCCGATTAGCCATGACTATATAGCCTTGTTGGTAGGCAATTCTCTTGTCATCTTTTGTGGGTGCTCTATTTAATTCATAGCCTTGCATTTTTTCTTGGTATCATGAATTTTTCTTGCATTGTTTGATATAAAAAAAATCGTTTGCAATTTATAAATATTTTGATGCAATATTTTATTTACAGATACTTACAATTCATGTGGCAAGTTTCATATAACCACCAGAGTCGAGTTTGTGTTGCTCGTGCTTTTATTGTCTTTCCTTGGTTACCTTTGACGTGTCACTCAGTCTATGAAAAGTTTGAAATATGTTAGATTATATAAATATAAAGAGTAATTAATTAGTACATAATTACATTCTTAATAGTGTCTCGTACCTTCTTTTGGTGTCTGGTGGTGTATTTCCTTTTTTCCTTTCAATTCTCTCCTTGGCATCCAAAATCAGGTCCTTCCACTCCCTCTCTGGAATCATGGGGGATGCTCATACTTTAGGTTCTTCTCTAAATGGGTCTTGTATTGGTCCCTCACATACTTTAGATATATGCCAACTTTTTCAAGGAGCTTGGTTTTGTCAAAGGTGTCATTTCCAAACCACTCAACCATATGGTTTGTCAATTCATCTTTTAACATTTTTTTTTGGTCATTCTACCTTTTAAAGAAAAAATAAACCTGTTAGATTCATAAATGAACTGAAGCTACATTTATTATAGTTCAAGGAATGGGTCAAAGGAAAACTATTCTAGCAATGGTATGAAATCAAAATAGTGGATTAGGGTTAGTTCACATATGATGTACCACCTTTTACATATGGTGGGCCCAAATATCTGCAATGCAATGTCACTAAGGTTTTTATAAAAAAATATCATTTCCTGCAAGAAATTCATGGGATAATTAGTCCAAAATGAGTGATCAGAAAGTAAATTACAATTAGACTATATATAATAATAATTTTAAAGTACCTGGAACCTTTTGTATCTTTAAGGGAATCATTTCTTCGTTGCTCACCACTAATGTGGCCTGCAATGTTCCCTTACTAGCAATACGAGAAGATCCAAGAAATGATGGTATGTTATCAACAGTAGTCACCTCTGGCGCATCCTCATGTGCATCTCCTACTGCAGAAAATGAATCCACTATTAAATGCCCCCAACAAAGAATGCTTGAAGGGAAATAAACACATAACAAAAGATAGAAAAAAAGAGGGATCTACCAATAGTGGGTGGGCCGATATGATGTGCAGTAAAGGATGTTTGCATGCTACGTGTTGCCGACATTGCAATCGGTAATATAGGTGGGGCTAACCTCTAATGAGATGCCGATGACACTTGCACAGGAACATTGACAACACCTGAAGAATAATACATTAAATATATGAAAAGTGCAAGAATTGTAAACAAGGATGAACCTTTATTATGAACATTGACAGTATCAAGTATGATGTATTTTGGGTACTCAAAGTGATAAGCCAAGAAAATCATCATCACCTAAACTACTTGCAACACCCTGATCATGGCCACTAGTTTCATGAGGACGCATTAATTGTTGTAAAAACAACACATACATATTTTAGTTAATGACATAAAAGAGAATAAAATATAAACCATTATTGAACTTTTGTTATAACTAAAGCTTCCATTACTGCTTACTTGGAAGTTTTGTGCTGTCTGCATCAATACTTACACCCTCTCTCGTATCTCATCAGTTTGAGGCTCCGTAGATGCAAAAGCAATAATCTCTCTACTAATTTTTCTAAGAGACTTTTTTATCAATTCCATAGGGTTTGTGGAATTTCCAGGGTCATCATCACTTAATCCTGTTGATTCCACATCCCTAGAGAGGTGCTTAGGTACTACAACTCCCTTTCCCTTTCCCCGAACATTCATCTATGACAAGAATATCATTAAGAATTACAAAATTAGTCTAAAACACTCAAAAAAAGAACATAATAATGTAACAAATTGCTTCTATATAATTTGTACAATTACAATGAGGTTTACCTGCTTAGTAGAAGTGTCGCGACCTACATCCCTATCTATATGCTATGTGATGGATCCATGTCATCCAGTGACAAAGAAAAAATATAAAAACGTTAGCGAAATTAAACCAATAGACTTAGCAAAGAAACTTCATAATAAAATGGTATATTGGAGTCATTAATTGGAGGTTGGTTAATTTAAATAGTATATAGTACGTACCATCCCATGATAGTAAATTTGTTTGTATCTATATGATTCAAATTGTAATCGATTAGAAGCTCTTCCCCTGCACTTATTTATTTTATCGCACATACGAATACATGATTTCCATCGCACACCTCAAATATGCAATTGGGTTGTTTATTAGTTGACCCAGATCGCGTACTATTTATAAAACCTGCAATATTCCCTGTTGCTTTTGGCCTTCCATCAATGTATATAGCCACTCATTTACTTTGATCATTATCTTTCTGTTGTATATAATTTGCTGACAATGCATACCTACACATATTTTTTTTATATCGAACAATCTGCATCCAATTATTGTAATTGTAACAAGGTCCGACAAACTCCATCAATTCAACAACTTTGTTGTAATAGACCTTTATGTCGTCCATGGAAAATAGGCCCAAACCATGTAACAATGAAGGTGCTATGCTATATATCCTATCGTTAACACAAAAATCGATGTTTATTGGAGGAATTTCCTTGGGTACCCATTGTTTCTATAGATGTTTGTACCTCAAGGGAACCTCAATGTTGCCTTTGGTCTCATCATCATATGAACATGACCCCCCTTGAGAAAGGAAAAATTTCATGCGTTTATTGAATTTTCTTCTAATCTTTTGACCTCTAGTGTATCTCCCTATGTCTCACTTTCGTTTTCTATTCCTACATTTCCCTCACTCGAGGAAGACACATCTGACAAATACCTATTTGGTGGTACCTACACTCCATCAAATGAGAGAGTTAGTTGTTAATGAGAGAGATATTTTGCAAATGAGGGTAATGTTGATGAATAAGTCGGCCCTAAAGTTGATGTTGAGATTAAAATTTGAACAAGTCCAATTGGGGCCTCATGTGTTGATAATTGTATTAGATTTGCTGCTAATGTTGAGGTTTGAAAAACTGAGGAAGTTTTTTTTCCAAGTAATTTTTTAAAAATAAACTGTTTCTATAGGGTGTATTGACTTATACCTGTCGATCCATGAGATTGTGTAGGATCCTCGTCAAAGGGGTTCAGGTTCGTGCACATGTAATTCAATTATCTTATGTTAGCTAAAAAATACATAGTACACAACATGAACAACATGAACTTTGTAGACAAAAAGAGTATTAAATAAAAAAAAGATGTTGTCATCATAATCATTGTAAATTTTTTAATTCCTTACCTTTACTTTATGTAGACTATGTAGGATCTTCAACTAAAGGGTTGATGATGTATGTAGTCAATGACCTATTCCCACAAAGGGTGACAACATCACATAGGGACTATACATGAAATCAACACCATCAATTGAGCATCATAAGCATTACATTTGTAAGTTGATAAATAATAAATACATACGTATCATAAGCATCGTTGCATCATAAGTATCACATGATGTATCCTCATATATGTTATTGAGCATCATAATTATAATCACATATGTGTCGTCATAAACATGTAATCCATCACATATGTATCATAAATCACCATCCATCACATAGGTAATAAACAATCCACATTATATAAATAAACACAAAGTTCAAAAAATGTCACATGTATCATCATAAACATGTAATCCATCACATATGTATTTTAGATCAGCATCCATCACATAGCTAATAAACAATCAAAATTCCATAAATAAACACAAAGTTTTAAAAATGTCACATAAATAGTCACTCTTCCTATCTCCATCTCCTCGAGGTGGCATAGTTCTACTATAAGGACCTGCTAGAGGTCATGGAAGAAACATTAAAAGGCACATCATGAATTAATTATGTAATGGCATTAGAATTCAAAACATAATGAATGAATTATGTAACCATATAAGTCAAAAAAATTATATCAAGAAATCAATACTAAATAGATAATATACTAATCAGATACCTCATACATTTCATTCATCATCATGACCATCATGATCATCATCGCCATCATGATCATGATCATGATCATCATCGCCATCATGATCATGATCATGATCATCAGCAGCAGTAGCAACACCACCACCACCACTACCACCACCACAACCATCATTGTGATCACCATCACCATCACCATCACCATCACCATCACCATCACCATCACCATCACCATCACCATCACCATCGCCATCGCCATCACCATCACCATCATCATCAACTTCTTCTTCTTCTTCTTCTTCATCATCATCGAGTACCTGTTGATCGTGATCATCATCTACATCATCTTCTACTTCTTCGGTATCTTCTTCTTCCATCACATTATATTTTATCGACCTTCCTCTTGGATCATGTCTAACAACAAATGACCAACCCAGTTTATATGGAACCTCTAAGTAAAATACCTGCTCACATTGGCTTGGAAGAACATAGGGCTCATCCCCAATTGGTTCAAATGACCTTGTATTAACCACTGTAAAACCATTATCATGTTCAATAACAGTTCTATCAGGGTCATTTTTATTCAATCATAGCCTGTACCATTTGACGACGAACAAAACTAATTTGAAGGAATTAAAGTCGCACTCAAGTATATCATCCAAAATTCCATAGTATCGATTTTGAGACTCTTGAGGATGTATGTCATTTCTCGATGAAATATTTGTCACCTCAAAGACTGCAGTTATCTCAGAATCACAAGTTTTCTTTATGTCATCCAACTTTTTGATGCGAAATTTATGACCATTGCAGCACATAGTGATGTGGTGTTTGACCTGCGATATGTCAAACATGTAAAAATTATTGCATCGTGAGTTGATAAACATATGGGTGATTAATAAATTTATACGTACATGTTTATCTCTTAAACCATATGCTAAATCAATTTCCCTTTGTGTAACATTGGAATCTCCATTACGATGAGCTTCTTTAACCAATGAAGCCACATCTTCCCATGTTAATGTGCGAGTAGAATGTTGACAACGTTCAATCCATACCATCATCCAATCAAGATTGTTTGCAATATACAAATGTAGTGCATCCCACTCTTGACCAACTATACAAAAAATAAATAGATATCTTACAACCGATTTATTTTGAGGATTAAGAATTAATTGACTACAATAACATCTTATAATTACCTCTTACTTTCCTCAATCTACCTTTCCCCATCAAGTACTCCCCTTCGAATTTGTTAATGGGGTTAGGATCCCAAATGCGATCTACGTGGATCTTTGCTGCAAACTTAGGAAGATATTCAGAAATGTACACCATAGTTTGGTATACCATATATCCCTCCACCATAGAACCCTCAGGATGTGCTCTTTGTCGAACCAAAGCCTTCAAAAATTTCAAGTGCCTCTCAACCATCCACATTGACCTAGTGTATATAGGTCCACACAATTCAGTCTCCTCAACTTGGTGTATGAGGTAGTGTGCTTGTGCATTGAAAAAAGATGAAGGTAGACACTTTTTAATTTCACACATTAGATGAGGAATTTTTCTCTTCCAATATTTTATATCTTCTTTATGGATTTCTTTACATTACAACCACCTACAAGATATTCAAGATGCAAAAAAAAATTACATAACAAGTAAAACAAATCGCAAATATAATATCTATACAACAAACTAAACAAATATCACTACTTACCTCATGTATTTTCCAAGATCATATACGACTTGCTTGACATTATTGTCGAAGTCATCTGTGAGAGATAGAGGTAGAATGTATTGCAACAATTATAAAATTATCTTTTGATTTTTTTCTAACATAATACAATGAAAAGTACATGTGCAGTATACAAATATATAGTAAAAACACAAGAACATGAATTACCTTAATGAAGGTATGCCAATCATGCATTTTCATCCCTGACCCAAATTCACTTTTCTTTGATATGAGATTGTTTATGTTCGCAACAAATCCTATGGGAAATCAAATTTTTCGTATGACTTATTTTATAGCATTGCTTTGTTGCTCCATTAATAACCAAGGAAGGTCACTTATATTAATTTGGTCTCCATGGCTATTTCATTAAATAAATTTGAACTTAAACTATTAAAATTTAATATAAAAAATTAGACTTTAAGTT